>NW_020955579.1:589998-647296 GCF_003031625.1 Empidonax traillii
TACAGTGCATCAGTATTTTATAGATATGTTAAAATTTTTATATGTGCAAACATTTATATTGAGAGAGAAAAGCACAGGGTAACTTTATTAACATAGGGCAAAACAGGCACTAGCATGTGTGGTAGCTTGGCTTTCCACCTATGAGTTTTGCAGTTATGCTACATAAAAGAGAATTAAGCTTTTCTAGATCAGTTCTCACTATTACAAAAAGAAACAAACCTGGAAAAATAAAAGACCAATCACAAATGTCCAGATGCAAAGCATGCTAGATGAGAAAAATAAAGCTTCATGCACTTTATGTATCAAACATTTACCTTAGCTATCCAGTACAAAGACATGGCAATTTGCACTAATTAAATGTCAAGAGGGCTCATAAAAAGAGTACACAAAAACACCTAAAGGTAAAATCTTGTCTTCCTCAAAATAATTAGTGGTTTTCCCCTAAATGTATGTTTATAGCTGTCTAGGATTAAAAGAAAATACATCGGCAACAAGGGGCAAAGGAATATTATGTTCCCCGTGGAAAAGGATGGTTAATACGATGTAAAACTCCTGTCAGCTACTGTTACCCGAAACAGTCACTTCACAGGTTTTGTCTTCATCTCTGCTCTGGAATGATATGGTGTTTACCTACACCAGGAGCGCTCCTGCCCCACTGTTTTCAGAAATAGGTTTAACCCATTTTCCTTCTCCAGTAGTTTCCCCAAGGCTAAGGAGATAATATTGTCAGCCAGTGTGTCATGACTGGTTTTTAATTTGCTCAGAGGTACAGGCAGGTAACAGGCAGCACGCCTGTAGGGCATCCTGTTGAGAAAGTGTGAAACCACTCGTGTTTAAACAGGGAGATGCAAACTAATGCATTAGCAGAAGATACCAAATATTTCAAGGGCCCACAGAGCTGCAAAAAACAGGAGACCTGACTTCTGGGCTGCGCATGAAGCAGGACAGTGTGGGACCACCCCCGTCCTCCCTAGACACGGCCAGGCCATGGCCATGGCATATGTTTGTATGTAAATGCATGTACGTGTTTATGTAGCAGCAGGGCTGTACTTTGGATATTTTGAACTGTGACAATCCTGTGGAGGACTGTCCAGCTGAGATGTGCCCATACATTCTCCTTATGTTGCAGGTATCTGTGGGTGGAATTTTAAATTTCGTTTAAAATCTGTAATTTTTTTTTATGCTAAAACACGTGTTTTAATATCAATTACGTTCAGATAGTATTAGAAAATAAATATTACAATATTCATGTTTATAAAATATTTTGTATTTCTTTTTATTTTGTGCCTCCAGCCCAGAAGGTTTCTAGCTGTTTAAAAGTGGTTTTTTTTTTTCATTTTTCTCTGTAATGACCTTGTTAAATAAAGGAGTTTTCTTTTTACTTTGTCTGAAACATGCTTTTACAGGAATATGCTACAAGTCTTTATGCAAATACTAAACCCCAGCAACTGATGCCTGATTTAGTGCTTAGAAGCACGGATGACAAGAAGGACCAAAATCTAGGTAACTGAAGCCATCCCCTGGAAGACTTGTTGAGGAATATTGTTTTCTTCTTTGAAATGTAGGAAAACCTGCATTTTGAATGGAATGCAGTTGTCTCACTGAAAGCCTGATTAATTTGCCTTTAAGCAGAGGAAGCTCAGGGAGGAAACCAGCCTCAGTCAGTGCCAGCTAGCGCAGTGCCTTTCCCACCATTTTTACTTCCAAGAGCCCTCTGCTGGGTGACCCTTCCATTCTCATCAGCCTAGGGGTGGGAATGGGAGTACCTGCTCCTTTGCCTGTACATTCAGTGATGAATAAAACCCTTAAAATGGACTTTACCAATTATTTCTCAGCAAAGAGATTAAGACTCAATTAAATCAGAAGTTGTGTGCCAAAATTCCCAAACAGGACAATCAAAAAAAGAAAAAAGGAGAAAAAGGTGGATGAGCCTTTAAAATAGTAATTGGTATCACATAGAAGTTATATGTCTCTTCAGGCTCATTTTAGGGACTTGCTGTCCAGGATCTCACCTCTAGTACAGATTCTACTGGGAATAATCCCAGCATGAAGCTGAGATGGGTTAAATATTACAGTTCATGAAATTCATAGAACTAATTAACTTTTGCCTTCACAGTATTTTTTAGTTTTTCTCTTTTAAATCATTTTATGTGAGCACTTCATAGGACCGAGAGCTCTTTTTCTTTCTTCTCTGCCTCACTTTTTGGAAAGCATTCTTGTCCTTCCTTTTCCCTTCATATTGTGTTATTTCTGACCTCTTGCTCATCTTTTATTACTCTCTAGTTCCTAGCTCTATTATTCAAGCTGATATTGCAGCTGTGATTTCTATTTTTTTCTTTGCCCTTTTTGGCTTTGCCAGGCATTTCATTAGCAGACTCACAGGGAGCATTTATACTGTCTCTCTGCCATTCCAGAGTTCAGTGGGATTTACTAAAACTGATTCTTTGGCTATATTTGCTTCCAGTTACGATTAGAAACCTCTTTCCAGTGAAGCATATCAATTCAGATCTGGTGAAAGCATCAAGCACAGGGAGGCAAAGAAGCTGTCAGCAAAGGTGCAGCTTCTTATGCCCCATCTTGACTTGGACCATGGCACATCAGTAAAAAAATTCCCCCCCCCCCCCTACATTTTAAGTCCAAATAAAGTTTCTGAAAGTCATCCTGCAGGAGCAAACTCATGCCCCTACAGAATAACTTATGATATCAGAGCTCAGATATTGCAGTGGAGTGCCATAATCAGCTCAAATAACTCACAGATGGGTTTTTATTTAGGGCTTTTTAAGTCAATATATTTATTTTTCCAAAGGAAAGCCTAACAGAGAGACTTTTCTTTGCTGCAGAGAGACATGGTAGCTAAAATACTGGTACATTTATCCCTTTTTTTCCCTTGTGCCACATAGGTTCCTGGTTCAGTTTTCCCCTCCTGCAGCTCCGCTCCTCCCACGTACCTTCATAACTTTCCTTCTGCCCTTTTTTTTTTTCCTCTCCCCCACCCCATTTGTTGCCTTTTAAGCTTACTGAAAATAATGAACTCTCCTGGCCTTCAACCTTTCTAATGTCTCTGCTTATTTCTGTAAGTTAGTTTTGGCTGTTAGGTTATGTTATAATGTTCCAGCAGAGATGTTCTTTTTGTGATGACAGTAAATAAGATACACACAGACTTTTCTGTTTATTTTGTCAGCTGTTCATTTATAGTAAATTTTAATAAAAACTGTGAAACAATTTTGTTCTGTTGGGGAGGCTTGACACAAAAGTAGAACAATAATGTGCCAAAAATGCGTTGTTATGATCTTTCAGATGGGTACTGTCACTAGGAGGGGTCTGCACTTCAGTCAGTACGAACATGATAAAGTATGAACAGTACAGCTGCAAACTCCCTTTGGATAATGCTACAAAACATATGGAAAACGTTTCCTGACTTATGAAAAATAATATTGGGGCAGAATATAGTAAAGGGACTGGGTCAAAAGGGTGCCTAAAGCGTTAGTGCAAACCTTAAGTGCAATCTTGTAGTCATAAATTCCCTACTAATGAAATGTATATGCAATTCTTACAACCCTCCATGTTTGAAAAATCTATAGTGTTAATAAAGTGACATAGTTAGAAATCTATATGGGACCTTATTTATTCATTATTTATTTTAAAAGATGGCCCTGAATCTAAACATTCCCTTTGGGAAAGTTTGGTTTGTGATTTAGGCTCAAACCCATATTTTTTTGGCTGGGACCCATTTTTAATTCTGCTTGGTTTACACCCCCACGTGTTTAATTCATCTTGCACAAAGCAGGACATAGAGCTGGCGGCCCCACAACCCCCCCTTGGGCCACCAGCCAGGCCCCTTCCTCCTGCAAAGCAGGAGCCAGAGCCATGTCACTCCTGACTGGAGCTGCCTGCATGTCAGGGAGAGGTCCCTGACTTTCCCTCTGGCCCAAGGGTAGTGCTGGGAAGAGTGGAGGGGATCACCTCATGTGTGTTGCTCCCTGTACCCACCCTTCCTCTGCCAGAAGAAGCTCTGATGGGGAGGAAGCCCTTCCTCTGCCTTAGGCTTGGATGGAATTTGGCAGAACGTTGGCTCCCCTGTGCCCAGCCTCTACTGGCTCTATCCTCCAGAGGTGCCTTGGCGTTCCATCCTCTCCAAAAGGATCAAGTGGAACCAAAACAAAGAGTCATCTTGCTAATATGACGGAGCACACAAGTGCCTGGGCTAGAAGGGATGATGACTCCTAGGTAAAAAATCAAAACAAGTCACTAGCAGGACTTAAGCAGCAGGAGCCCAGTACCACGCTTGATAGGCCCAGCTGATTTAACAAATCTCCTGGGTGGCCTGCAGCAGTCCCCACCTGTGCTACTGCTGGCAGGATCCATCCCCATGACACTCAACAGCAAAATGTTTGGCAAACGAGTCAGCATGAGACATGTCACAAAAAAATTCTGAAGTAAAAAAAAAAAAACAAACCTCATTTCAAGCTGCTCAAGGACTAACCCTTTTTAATGATTATGATTGAGTATGTCTTACTTGGGGTAAGTGCCACAAGGCATGAGATGTAAGTGCTTCTCTGTACTCTAAATTGACTGTCATTTTTCTGTGGTTTTTACTTGTTTTGTAATTGCTCACTTGATCCTACAAAAAATAAACTAGCACAATCAGTGAAATAGGTAGACCATGGGAGCAATGAATATCCACATCATTAAAGGTTTTCAAGCTTAGGTCCCAAACAACCATAATTGCCACACTTCCATCTACGGAGTTAGAGAAGAGAGAAAGGTGAAGAAAGCTGTTACTTGGAATTTATGATAAGGAGCTTTTCCTCACACAGGAGCAACTATACTCACTCTTTCAGATAGCAATAATTAAATTAAAGTAGTTAAATTAAATTAAAGTAGTTAAATTAACACAATAAAATGCTGTAGGGTAAATAGTAAAATGAAGCTCTTCATACTAAATCTCCACAGCATGAAGATTCATCAAAAAGGTCAATTTTTGCCCAGAGAGCAAATTTGTCTTTGGGACAAATGCTGGAGTAGGAAAGACCCCTCCAAACAGAAAACTGAAGCATCCAGTATTAGAATTCTGCTCTGGATTATCTTCTGTGAACAGAAGACGTACCAGAAAGAATATGTTATTGAGCCTAATTTTTTTTGTTTTACATCTGTGGCAGGATGCTGTTAGAGTCCTGATCTGCACTTGCATAGGTAAGGATTGATGAGGGATAGTGCATTATAGAGAGGATATGCTGTTTAAAAATAGTGCTAGAGTGGCCGCTTTGAGTTGCTTACACCTTCCTCCTGTTACTCATGGGCACATTCTTCCTAGTCTTATTCCAGTTTATCAGATTGATTGTAACTGCCCTGTGTAAGTGTGGAAAAGAGGTATGGCAAAAGAAGAAGCAGTCAATTTTTCCAGGGTGACGAGTCTCAAAAGAAAAGAAAATGCACTTTTCTTTAAAGGAAAAAATAATATTTTGCCTTTCGCATAATTCAGTGTTAGAAACATTCCTTCTTTACAGTTTTGTTAGCATATATATGTCCCTTAATTAAGAATAAATGAAGCAATGTGAAGTTTTAAGATAAACTGTTAGCCAACTTATCCAAAGCTCCAGGAAGGAACACAAAAGGACAGTGAAATGAAATGAGATAACTTGCCTGAAGTAGGGTGAGAAAAACGACTTGCTTTGCTTATTTAGTTGCCTATTAAGCAACGTTTTTATTAAGCAAGCTTCACATGAATTTCTAATTTCACATGTTCTAGTGCAGAAGCACCTACCCAGCTGTGCCAGCTGTGGGGATAGCTCAACTGGCACAGCTCTGGGACAGAAAGTGTCAGGGCCACTCATCTTCCTCCTAAGGGTTCACTACTTGATAGCAATTGAACTACCAGTTAGTGAAATGATTCATAAGCCCCTGACAGGAAAAGAAAGAAAGAAAAACACCCAGAGAGTGAGATGCTAAATGAAAATTTTTGGAACAAATTCAACCAACACACCAAGGAACAGGCTCAGAATAATTCCTTGCTGCTAACAGACATGGAGGCAAAAAAGGGTAAGTTCATTTACATTTTCAGTAATATTTCATAGAATGGCTTGAGTTGGAAGGGACATTAAAGATCATCTAGTTCCAATTCACCTGCCATGGGCAGGGACAACTTCCACTTCCACTAGACCAGGTTGCTCAAAGCCCTATCCAGCCTGGCCTTGAACATTTCCAGAGATCGGGCATCCACAGCTTCTTTGGGCAACCTGTTCCAGTGCCTCACCACCCTCACAGAGAAGAATATCTTCATAACATCTCATCTAAATCTCCTTTCTTTCAGTTAAAACTGTTCACCCTTGTCATATCACTATCTTCCAGTGTAAAAAGTCACTCTCCCTCTTTTTCATAAGACCCCTTTAAGTACTGAAAGGGCATATTTGCATGATTCTTGCAGAGAAAAATGCAGCAGAGGAACACATCAGAAAATCACACCGTTTCTGCATGAGACTACAGTCATATGAACGTACTCTGTGACACACTATGGGTTATTGACCATCATGAAATTGAAGGGTCCCTCAAATACTATCTGGTGAAGAAACGAAGCAATGTGTGTGTGCATGGAATACGGTCACTCTTATCCACATAGCAGCTGTTTGCCTGTTTTCAACACTGACCTTGCACATGCTGTATGTAATGACAGCCTGCTCGGTGATACCTGTGCTCCAGAATATTTGGAGAAGGACCAGCTGTTCACTCCAGCACCCAAGTCCTTTGGAGTCAGCTCACTTCTGTTGGAATCTGAACCTCCCTGGAAGTTATTTGATCTGATTGGCATGCAGGTGCAAGGAGGGCACAATGGCAATCGTTTAGCCATTACTAGGAAACTTTAGGAGTCCTAGAAAATCTTCCTGAAGAAACAAGGTATGTTAAGATACTAGTAGGAAAAAGAAATTGCCTTTGTTTCATGAGGGAAACAAGTAGAAAAGATAATCTTTGTCATTTAAGGGTGGATTTATGAATGTCTTATGTTCATAAACCAGGATGCTGAAATCCTGTGACATATTGTTATGAGAAATAAATAAGGCATCATGTCTCAATTTCAAATCTAAGAGCTCCATATCACATTGAAGAATCAGACCTTAGGCCTGTCAAAATAAGAGATAAGGAAGTAAAGAGAGAGCACATGGATACTCTCTTTGCCATCTCTGCTGGATCACACTAAAATCTGCACACAACTAAAAAGCCCATGTAAGAATAGCATCTATTGTTTTCTACATACTATGTCCAGCCTTGCAAAAATCAGGAATAATCAGGAATATTATAATATTATAATATGAAGCAGTAGGCAGGCTGCTATATTGGCATGTTCTCCAAAAGACCTGTTGAGCCTTTCTCAATAAGAGCTAGAAAGCTGATTTTATCAGGTGCCTCAGGACCAAAAGAAGGATAACTCTAACAAGGAATTTCAAACAAAAGAGCTGCAGGCAAAGTGTTGTCCATATGATGTCTGCTGAGGGGCTGAGATACTCACTGCAGTGTAGGATCTCTGTGGCCCCTAACACCTTGCCTCACTTTTTTCCCCCCAGAGTCCTGTATTTCCCCAGATGGTGATGATTTCATGATTAACATGGAACATATTAATTAGCTCCTTGCAGTCTGTAGTTCAGTTAAGGAAATAGAGAAAACCAGAGGCAGCAGCTGGTAGAAGTCAAGCTCCTTTTTCTTAATATGATTAGAGCAGACTGGCTCTTACTGGGGCAGTAGCACAGTCTCCTACAGTTACAGCATGCTCAGGGAACACCAGAGTTCAAAAGCATTCTGCAAGGTCCTGGTGTTAGGGTGAGGATATTTGAGTCCTTGACTCCAGTCCTTATCCTTTTACAGGACCAAGGATTTAAAATATAATCTTCAAATAGCAATTAAAAATAGCAACTAAAAGCATTCTTTAGGTATTTTGTGTTGTCCTTGTTCTTTGTCTGCTATACACCTGCCATGGAACATGTTGGGTATCAAAAATTTTGACAAATGATTTTTTGTTTATTAGAGGTATGTATGGTTGACATACAAGATGGAAGTCAACAGATTGCTCATAGAACATCCTCAGAGTGTCTATAACAGGGCCAGGCTTGTAGATCTTTGTTTTACATGTTCATGTCTGAGAGCTCTCAGATTAAAGACCTCAAAAAATAATATTTCAAATAAAAATGCATGTTCCTCTTTCACATATGCCCTTACTGTGCTGAATCATGAAACATTCTTCTTCTATTTCAAAAATCCCAACAACTTATGACAAAATTCAGTTTTAAAACTGCTTAGTAGAGGCTGGATGTATTTCCTTTTCACAACAAAATATTATTCTGACTGATGAACAACTTACACCTGCATTTGCAGAGTAGAGTGGAACCCCACTCTTTTTGTACATATATGGATTCTATATATGCACACATTTTATATATATATATATATATATATTTATATCTATAAAATGATGATTTTCTGGTCCAAACACTCTTCAAGAAGCAATGTGGGGAGGAATGCTGGTCTCTTAGTGCTTCTGCATTATGATCTACTGACCCTGAAAATAGGGTCAGAAGGAGGACTCACTGCTAACTGGAAAACTAATCAATATAATTCTACCAAAGGGCTGGTATTCACCAAGTAATATAGTCCCCTCCCCCTCAGCAAAAGTCTGTGCCTCATTGTAAAGAATATAAACATCACATTTTTATGCTCGTGGAAAAGAGAAAATATCAACCAAACACAAAGGGTATACTTTGTGAGGTTGGGGATATCACCAAGTCATATTGCAGTTCTCAAAATTTAATTCTGAGCAGTTTGACTGGTTATGTTTTATGGTTTGGTCTTCTTTCCTTAGTAAGAAATGTAGAATTGTGCCTGCTTTTTCTTCTATGGTTAAATAGAACAACCAATGATGGAAAGATTATTTTCTTCCTCTGCCCCTTCCCTCTCCCCTTCTGCCCCCACCCCAACCCCCCTCCATATTACAGTTACACAATGAGAAAAATAAGCTGATCTTGCGCTATGTTAAAAGTCGTACTCACAGTGATGCCCTGTGCAGCCTGGAGGGATGCCATCATACAGCAGGGCTGCATTTGATTCTGATCAGGTACCTTTACTGAGAAAGAGAGCAAGACAAAGGGTAAAAGGTCACTGGTGACTAATTTTCTGAAAACCAGCAGCTTGTGTAAGTAATAGAACATTTATTGTATTTCTCTATCATCCCAGCAATGAGCTAGAAAATCCATAAGAATTCCCAGCACTAGCCTTTATTAAAGTATAGCCCTGGATTAGTTTAATGTCCAATTTAAAGTCACTGCCTGCACCTACTTTACTTACTTTTCTTAAAGAGAGCTATTTTCCCCCCATAACCTTCCAATTCAAGTTGCCAAGAATATCTTTTCCCTTAATGAAAATTCAGGTTTCCTTTATTTTATACATATATATGTGTGTATGTGTATGTTGAGGAAAGAGCACTTGAGTGCTGCATTTCTACATTGGAGTTATTTCCTCCACACTGAAATATTAAAGCACGATCAGAGCAGGGCAAATACTGCAAAATCCAAGCACAGCCTTCCAAAAAAGCAGCAACAAAGGAGTTACAAACTCCCTTTACAATGTTTGCACCTTTTCCTTTTGTTCTCTGTAAACACTCATATGGTTTCAAAATATGATTTTTCTGAAAGAATGTTCATTGAGCTCACCGCTGTTGTGGATGAGACAGAAACCTGAGCTCCTCAGGGCCATACCCAAGGCCCTACATGTTTAAGGCTAACCAGTTCAAAAAGAAGGGAAAAATGTCCATTCTCCAACCAGAATCTGCCAAGTGCTTATGATCATTGCACTCCTTGTCTATAATGATTAGGCTGGAGACCCCAAGTGGCTTGGTAGTACTGGAGGTGGCAGTCAGTGCTTTTAGTTAATAAACTTGACAGCTATAAACACTGTTACTGGACCTTCCGTGGGATTCCTGATACATTTTAGCCTTACAAAATGTAATTACCCTCTAGAACTAGACGAGAACAACAAAATATAGACACTTTTTTGTGTTCATTGAGTACTCACCTCTTCCAGAGGGTAGGGTTTTATTTGTCAAATTGATTTCTGATGGCTCAGATTTCACTACGTCTATGCCTAGATGATCTTCCTGGTGCATCACCTGAATCATACATACCCTCCAGAGTGTGCTGTCCCAGCATAATGTCCAACCTGCCTCCAGGTGAGTTACACCTGAGCAGGTGCCGCCTTATCCATACTTACCACCAAGCCCCTTTGGAAACAAGCCCACGGCCCTTTTGTGCCTGTAACAGTGAGCAATCCAAGCTGCTTGGTGAAAGCTGCTGCACTGGAGAAAGCTTCTTCCATAAAAAAACCACTATGAGTTTGGAAAATGCTTCTCCTCCCACTGGCAAAACCACCAGTTTTAGTTTGCTCATATGCTCAGGAACCTTGGAGCGAATGGGAAGGCAAGAGCCTACCTGAGTAATACCAGATCTCCAGGATGAGCTCATGTTTTAGGCATAGGCATCCTTCTTCATTCACAGACTAGCATTGTTTTTTGGTCTTTTCTGCAGTGTACAGCCCAGTCCGCAGCAGATTTCCTATACCTGGTTGCACTTCCCACTCCTGCCTAAGTTGCTTGACATCATGGGGCATACTATCCTGGGGATATAAAAAAGGCAAATAGAATGAATTTTTCTTCAGATAATTTAAATTCCGGATCTAAATTCCCTACCATGCCCAGCTCATAATTCATACTTATGACATCACAGAGAGGAATCACAGCAGGAAAAGACAAGCGTTTAATAAGAAAGTTTTCCCATACAGACAAAGTTAATCAGACAGGATTAATGTTTTACATTTATTAGCGATAACTAATGCACATTTTCAAATATATCTGAAAAGTTAAATTCTAAGTTCATGGATTCTGAACTTAATGTTTTTTTGTTTGTTTTTTTTTTTAGGTGACAAGCCTATGAAATTGTGCTTCCATACTAGCCAGTTGCTTGGTGGATGTATGATTACACAAGCCTTCAATCAACATGGGATATACTATTAAAAATAAAATTCACAGCTCTTTAAATCCTGCTTTATGCCATTTATTTATTTATAGGAGAAAAAAAAATATGGTTGAAGCTTGTAGTTAGAGATAAAAAAAGCACAAGAAGTATAATATAGATTGGCAGGTAACTGTTTCTGTATACTCAGTATGACGCTGACAATATTCCTCTGCCCTACAGTAGTTTTCAAGTAAGCAGAAGATGCAGAAACAACAGAAATTTGTAAATCAAGGTAAATTATCAGTTTTCAGAAGTGCTATCACATGGAAACCAGTTTGATTTTCACTGGAGGAAATCCCATTAAAGAACACAAAATAAAAGAGACAATATCTTCACCTTGCACCAACAAAAGCCATTTGTTTGTTTGGGGCAAAACTGAGAAAAACTAAACTTACCAATATGGTGACTGCATAAAGGAGGAAATATTTAAAGAGAAAGTTTTGTTCTGCCCTGTGCCTGATACTGTATATAGATCACACAATACAATTGCCTTGCACTTAATTTTGATCATGGGAACTTCCAGTTCAAGAGACAGTGCAGTAGTTACTCTCCTGTCCCGCCCCTTTCAAATCTCTGCTCTTCAGAGAGTGGGCAAGGTGGAGAATGTGTCAGGTTCTAAATGGAAGTAAAATTTACAGAGGCAGGAACCCCAGGAGACATTGCCAGCTGGTTACAATTACCAAGGTTCAAAACCCGAGCTAAAAGAAGTAAGATGGTAGATGGAACTGTGCAGGAGGCAACAATAAACTAATATTGTTTTGAAAAGAGACAGAAAGCTAAGTAGAAATGGGAGTATTCAAGTGCTGGATATAATCTGGGGCATATTAAGTGGAAGAAATAAATCAAGCAATAGCTTTGAGCACATGGTATAGAGCTGTGTTTTCCTTTATAATTTGTGAAATGATAGCAGTTTTTGACAGAGTTTTTAAGAATCAGCTGGACACATATTGGAGATGAAGAGGTAAATCTGCAAACCCACACCACTGAAAATCTGGAAAGCCTGACAACAGCATAAGGGCTGAGTTTAAGCAGCATCAGGCCAACACAGCGCATCCAGAGATTACTAAGGCATTAGGTATGACAGTTCCAGTTATATGTTAACTAGAAGCAAACAGTACTTTTTCATGGAGAATGCATTGTTGAAAAATGACAAATAATGTTAAAAATAATTAAAAATAGAAAGGAAAATACAGTATGCAAAAAGATCATGTTTCAAATATGTCAGAGTTTGAAGAGAGTGTGAAGTAGCAGTTAAGTTTATATGAAATCAGAGGAAAGAAAGAAAAACACCATTAAAGCTGAGAAGGGAACACATTTTTTAAGTACCATATAGCACTGTAATGGACTATGACTTTAGTCACAGAGCTGTACTTCACGTTTATGCCTCCAGCCATGCAAAGCAACTTGCCAGATTTTAAACAATAAAACTGAAATCCTGAGCCTACTAAATGTAAACAGCAAAACATTCAGTAATATCACGGGATGGGGGAGATGGGAAAAAAGGTGCATTTTTCAATGGAACCATTTTACATTAGAAAGTTTTGAAACCTTTCTAATCATATGAAGGTTAAAAATTTCTCTTGATTGGTGAAGAGTACTGGATAAATAATTATTTGACTAGAAAAAGATAGACTGATCATACAATCAAGTGATTTGGGCACTTATCTGGAATGGGGCAGAGAAACTTGATCCCCTGTCTCGTATACCCATAGATCTCCAATGAGTGCTCTAGCCACTAAACTATTGATTTTACTGAATTAACCTGCCCATATTGATTTAACCTTACACATATATTCATTTGCTGTCATAAACCCCTGCATCATACCCACAAAGAAGATAGTATATAAAGTTTCCAGTTTTGTTAAAAAAAAAAAAAAAATTAACCAATTTGCTCCAAAATATCATAAAAGGTTTTAAATAAAAGTAAAAACATTACAGAAATAGCCAGGAGTTAATATGCATGGATTTTTTTTTCTCAAGTTTTTTAGAAGCAAGAGGTCACCAAGAAGATCATGAGGCCCCTTATGGCTGATGACAAGACTAATTTGTTGACAGAAGATTTAGCATTACTTAAGAATTATATGAATTCTTTTTATCAAAGGGAAGAATGGCTGATAGATACCAGAAACAGATTTATTTCCCTAAGGAGGAAGAAGAAATACTAAAGGAAATCAATATCAGATTAGAACAGGTGATTGAGAAATCTGAATTCCTAGTTGCAGGAAAAAAAGAAGCTTCCTATGGTTTGGGGTTTTTTTCCTCAAAAAACTCTGATTGTGGTATTAACATCTGCAATTTGAAAAACATAGAATCAAGACTAAGGACGGTCAGAAAGATTCAAACTAATTGGTTTACATCAGAAGAATTTCCAGATAAATGATATTTCACAACAGTTTTTTAAGACAAACTGTATAGGAGACTACATTTTTTACTTTTTTTATCCACTTCATCCTGTTTTAAAGAAAATAAATCAGGATGTGAAGGTGTGGGAGTTTCACAGTAAAGGAGTTCTTGGCCTCATCTTGGGATCTACCAAGAGCCAGACATTTACAGCTGAGGGAGAAGCAGAAGCAGTCCTCACAGGCAAGCAAGCTAGAGGCAGCGGTAGTCTTGTCTTCAGAGATGATTTGTGGGGTTTTGCTGTTCATCTGGAAATCAAGGTCAGATGTTGCATTTTCCTGCTTGAGTTTCTTCCCTCCAACAATCTCCCTCAAAGTAATCACAGGCTTTGTGTACACAAAGCAGGGAGGAGGCAGATATTATTGCAGAAAACACAGGAGAAAAATAAGCTTTGTAAACTTCTTCTGAAGCAACCACTAAGGTTAAGGGTACTTGTCCTCCAAAAAGTGGAGCATGATTGATAGTGTCTGGTTGCAGCAAGATGGTGCTGCCTGAAACAGAGCCAAGCTTTCCAAAACCACTGCTCTTTAATGTGCCTCTTCTTATGAGTATTCAATAAAAGACAACTTGATCACAAGTTTTGAGCACTCCCCTCTCACAATGACGCCTCAGAGCTCAGTATTGCTCAAAGCTGAGAGACAGCCTTTTGGAACTGAAGACTTTAAAAAGACCAGGTTTTGAAGTGTTTTTTAACAAGTAATCTGTCCTCATATTGTAGCCTACGAAGTACCCACAGACTTGAGTAAGGAGGCCCTTGAGCACCTGGGCTGTCCCTGGTCTGCAGACAACCCTGTTGTGATGATGTTGCTCCAGCTATCTGGATTGAGGGGATCAGCTGGAGCACGGTGAGGCTCTCTTTCCCCTCAGTCAATTCACTTGTGTTTCCTTCCCATGGAAACAAGGGAGGGAAAGTCATCCGAGTCTTGTCCAAACAGGGAGATGGAGGCTGGTCAGGGGGCACATCTGGAGTGAGATGGCCCTCAGAGGTTCTAGGGTACAGCCAGACTGTGTCAAAGAGGAAATGTCAGAGCACATCAATCAGACAAAAGTGCAGCTTTGTTTCCCGACGCATGCCGCTTTGTAGATTTATAACTTCACAAACAAGCCTAATAAAAACAGGAATTATTTCCACACTAAGCAGCTCCCCAGCATGAATCAAAAAAAACGGGAATCAAGATTAGGTACTTAATACCAGCTGGTGTTTCTTCAGTCATTTGGGGAAAACTGAAGAAGAAATATGTAAGCTTCATGTACAACTATAATAACCCAAGGTCTCATTATAATGAGCTGTCACAGAAAGATGGAGAGTATCAAGGTGAACTTCTTCAAATATTTCAAATAAATTTGGCTTTATCGAGCACTGAACTCTATCTTAAGATCAAGAAAATGAGCTAAGGAGTAATAATTGTAGCATATTATAGATAGCAATTCATTGAGAGATAAATATATAGCCCATAAAGGTGAAATTTTCCATTTGAATCTTTTGCAGGGCGACAGCAGAAGAGATGATGAAGATTTCAGTAAGGATATAATGAGGTTGAAAATACTATTGACTTCTTCAACTGAAGCTCAGAAGGGTTTAAATGCAGAGAGAGGCACCAAGCGTACTGAACGAGATATACTTCTGAGCCAAAGGCACAAGCTGGGATGTTTTAAGGCAGTTGTGCCTGTAGGCTGCAGGGGAGATGGTCTCAGGGCATCCACACTTCCAATACAACACTAATGGTCTTCCCAAGCTGCAAAAATTATTCAAGGCCTCACAACCCTGTCATCAGGCTTAGCTATCACACACATACATATATATATATCTATATAGATACTGCTGCTTAAAAAGAAACCTTCTCTGACTCCAGCTGTTCCTGCTAACTTGAGATTGCATGTTTTTCTGTACTTTGCATGCAGTAACTAAATGACAGTCACACATGCAAATCCTAGATAAAAGCCATCTTTCACATCAACTTATTAGTTAGCTATCACTGCTGTGAGATTTTCCTTAACTTATGGTTTATCTCTTCTTGGTGGCAAGCAGACGTCCTAGTGATTCAAAGATGATTCTAGATCACATGAATAATTTGAGTTGTCAGCTGTTTTGGCTGTAGAGATCTTTGAAGAAGGTCACAAGAAAATGATCAGCATTCACTCTTCCTCTTCTACTTCAGATTTTCTTCAGACTCAGTAATGGGTAATATGCAACTATGTGAATTTTCCTTATAATTAAAAAAAAAAAAAAAAAAAAGGAAAAATTAAACTTCTTCTGGGAAAATCCTGCCTGTGGAATAAAAGTACCTAATCCTTGCAGAGGATCCAAGAACAACAAAAGAAGGATGCTTCTCCTCTTAATCCATGGAAAACTAAGAATAGCCTGGCAATAGAATGTCATGATGAACATAGACAAACTTCTTGATTTGTCTTGGGAAGACTCCTTATCCCCTGTCCTAATAAACACCAAAATGAGACAAGTGCCAAGATAGGAAAATGACTTCAAATCTGTTGTGTCTTGCTTCATTCGTTACAAAAGCAATGAAGTTTATAGCTTCCAATAAAGTTTCTCCATCATAACCTCATCTTAGACTTTGCTCCCCTCCTTTTTATATTCACGAGCAACATGAATAGCTAAGAGCTGCCTCTGACAAGCAAGTCTTTGCTACAATTTTAATGCTAACCCAAAAGGTCATACTGATGGAAACTGGTAGAGGAAGTTCTTGAATCAATGTCAGATTTTCTAACCAGAAACTCATTAATAGCACTATAATCTGCATTTCTACTCATTGTCAACACTGCATTTACCTCATGTCCCATTGGAGCTCAACTTCAGGTTTCAGATGTGGAAAAAAATTCCTGAAGTGTCACTAGGCATCTGGGTGACGGAGCTTCATCAAGGTGGATCATGCCTCACTCCAGTAATCTCTTAGATAATTTTCCTTTTTTTCCTGTTATTAATATACCAAAAATTTCAGTGCTGTCATCATTCCTGTGACAAAATGAAAAGACACGGGGTTGTTTTTGTTGGTTAGGTCTTTTTCATGACACCCACTTCTTCAACGTGCTCCTCAGCTGCTAGCATCGTGTACAGCTACACTTGTGGTAGGAGAGCTTTCTACTTTTCAATGTTCCATACATATCTGTGGGAAATAACTGTAAAGAAGGTATGTACCAGGTCTTTGTCTTATAATAGCTTTCAGAAAATGCAGAACTGAATTCATGCCTTGCTATGCTTTGCCATGCTCAGACTAAGGAGATGAAGAGTCCCATTACAACAGAAAGGTTGGCAGGCTGTTAGGGCAACCATTTTTCTTCCTCTGCCTCTCTTGCCCTTCCTGTAAGATGATGGTTATGCTGTTGTCCTGTTTTGTGGCTTTTTGAGACAAATTAGTTATGGGGCAGTGGGAGAAGAGGTATATTTTAATTATAAGTGACACACTAGGAAGTAAGTCCAGTGCTGGAGCAAGTAGGGGAAGGAGTTGGGTTTATTGCCCCTCCTTCTCCTCCTTGCTGCTGCCAACTGAAACAAAAGCAAGAGAAGGGGGAAGGTTAAGTGCTGAGAAAGAGTTTGCACACACCCAGTTTTGGAAATCATCCTCTCCTTTCCACTTCAGCATCACGCCCTCTGGATAAACCCTCCTGGCTAGGTACAAACAAGGTGCCCTATGGAAACCCAGGGTGCGGCTCCGGCACGAGGAACACTGCTGCCCTGCGCGAGGCACTCACAGCCAAGTGCTGTACATGAAGGCTGGCTCCTGTGACACGAAAGCAAACGCCTGCTATTCACATGCTTGACATCAGATGTTGATTCCTCAACCCCTCTGCTATCCAAGAAACAGATGAATCCAAAAACTCTCTTTCCCACACGAAAATAAAATAGTGGTGGAAATCAGGGGGTGCAAAAAATTGTCTAAAGACCGAAGACCTAATTTGCCCTTAACTCAAGTTTCAGGAGATGAAGCACAGATTGTCTGCTCATCTCCTGTCTTACTGGCAGTATTTTTCCCAGCACAGAAAACTGTGAAGTACTATGAACAGCTGTTCATTTAATCTTTCTTCATCTTAATGCGCTGTTTGCTTTTTATTGGTGGTGGGTTTTCTTGTTGTATGTGCTCAGGCCAGAAGAGCATGGCTGCTGAACGTGTAATTCGCCCTACACGACAAGAGATCAGTAGCAGCAATCTCACTATCATTTCCTGGGGACTGGGGAGAAGATTTTGTTTACAGGGGCACCTTATCCTATGCACCATGGGAGCACTGGAGAAACTGGCAGTCCTAAATCCTGTCAGCGTGTTAGGTGAAGAGGGGGAGCATGCAAACAGCACTGTGCAGGTGACTCATTTTACTGAGTGGTACAAGCAACATGCACTACAACTTTATGTTTGTTCTTGCCACAGTCTGTGGGCATCACATCTGCCTCTGCTCCCCAGAAGCTTGGTGGGTAAAGTGTTTTGACTACTTTGAAAAATGGGTATGCTGGGGACAGGAAGAAAACCACAGCCAGTGGGAGCATTAGGAAACTGGGATGGAGAGCCCCATCACTTTCTGGAGGTAGAGAGGTCACTATGAAATAATTTCATAACCCTATTCACCTTCTGAATTTGGCTCAGTCCCTGCATGATGGGAAGACTTGGGAAGTTGTCCTGTGAAAGCAAATGTTTATCCCCAGTTGCAATGCATAAATTACTTTCAGGGTCCAAAACCCTTGAGGGTGTGTCTCAGAGTCATATAATATTTCCATGGGCTTCTCAGATCTACAATAGCTGATAGATGTGTAAAGTCCCAAGCAGCTAAAACCTCCCTTGTGAATCAAAATGTGCAGACACCACGAAGCAAATGTAACCATTAACTCATACTCAAAATTTCCCCCTGTAGATTTATCTTTTTTTTTTCTTTCTTTCTTTTTTTTTTACTTACTGGCTCCCACATGTTTGTTCAGATTACACCTCCTTTAATTAATTCAGGCCAGTTTTGATAACTCTTCTCACATGAATGTGGAGGACGTGAAGTGCCATGCTTTCTAAAAAGCTGAAGCATATCAGCAAGTTCTTAATCCAAAGGCTGTGTGAGAGAAAAATAAAACCAAAACTGAAGTGGTCTGTGAGGGTGATACAAAGAAATTCTCTTTTCTAAGTTTTGTTATTTCCTTCAGCAAAAATATCTGAAATCTAAATGAACATTTTTGCAGAATTGTACTGCAGTTAAACTACTCTGAAATTATGATAATACTATTCCACTACTTCAGTCAAGAAAGCACAAGTAACAAAGCTGAACTCTTTCCATTACAATAGAGACACCCATTTCTTATTCTGGATGATCAGGTTCAGTGAGATAAACACAACCTAATGGGTTGGCAGTTATAAGCACAGATCTTTGAAGCTCTTTCCTTGATTATTAAGAAAAAAAGGAACATGCCCAGAAATCTTGCAAGAACAACCTTACAGCCCAGCCATTTAGAAATGAAACCTCTTGGTGGCCCAGTCCCTGGGTAACAAGGGGTGTTTCAAAACTACTTTTGCTAGATGCTTCTCGAGTCCATCAGTCACATCACCACATCTTCCCCCTTACACATCTTCCCAGCACAGCTCCGCAGCACAGGGGCAGCCCTGTGAACTCCTGGCCATGGGAGCCAAGTCCATCACTGAGGGACTCTCCTGAAGATCTGTTTTCACAGCATGGAACCCATTTCACACCACCCCACTCCTTCAGGTTTCCCTCCCCTTGGGCCTAAGTAACACTACTGTGTCACCGACTTCAATAAGTAACTTTTTATTGTGTCTAATCATGTGCAAATGTGTTAAAATTGGTAGTTTTTAGCAAACAGTTATGGAACATATTACCGTAAGGCATTTGTTCATGGCGTGACAATGATTGGCCCCATGCCACTTAAATGTTTTATTTAATAATGTGGGAATTTCAGTGTGTTTTCCTTTCATTATTTTTAACTTGAAAACAGAAACAGAAAGCCCCTTCTTTAAAGTTAAAACTTTACCGCCTAGAGTCTGTCAAAAGCAATATAAGCATCTGGATTTTAAAAAGGGAGCTTTTGCAGGATGTTAATTTAATATACTGGCATATTTCATGCATACTTTTTATATTTTGTATGCTTGAAGCTATCTCTACAGTGACCACCCAGGAACAACAGACTTTTCAAAATTCAAACCTTACGAACAAAAGACGACGTTCATGTAACGTTGCACATTTCAGGTAATATCTGCCAATCTTGGAAAACAAAAGCTATGCATAATACTTCAGCTGTTCCATGCAATGCATTTATATAAGCCATCATGTAAAATAAAAGGGTTTACATTGCAAACAATCTAACCTTTAGCCACCAGAGGGTTACACTTCCAAAACAATTCCACTTTTAATAAGGTATGCTATGAATAGAAACATCTTCAATCTCACATGAGTAACAACTTTACAAGGTAACATCTCAAGCCCACACTTTCTTGGCTAATGTTCCACATTGCACAGTGTGTCATGTGAGAGGAATTAATAACCAAGTATGGGCTGTTGTTCTAAATTGGGAACTTCATTAGAATAAGGAAAAACATACATATATCTTCCCCTAGTTTCCTGAAAAACTTCTGCTGAGATATTTTGCAGCAGCCACTCAACTGGAATAGAGCTTAATGCCATGTGTACTGTTTACTCGCTGGTTTATTCACTTCAGGAACAAACACATTTCTTTAGAAACATGGTCTAAAAATGCAATGTGTTCAACACAAAGCAGTTCTGTTTGCTCATACATTTTCATAAATCAAGTTTGGAAGCAAAAAGAAAAAAAAAAGTGTTTGCTGCTGAAGTCTTTCATTTCGGAACTTGATATTTTTAGTCCTTTATAGATATATGCACACATATATATAATTTTACTTTTTTTCTTTTTTTTCTACGATTTGCCTTTCCGCAACTGACCTGTGGGCTTTCTTTGGGTAACTACACTGGAGCTCCTGTATCATACAATCAGTATGGTAAACCATTCCCCTCTTGACTATGCCATAAGAGACAATTGGAGAGAAAAGCAGGAATATCCTGACAATTTTAAGATGAATTTGCATGATAAATACACAAGACTGTCCCAATACACAAATGACAGGGACAGAACAGATGGAAAACCAAACAGCAGACAAAGTGGGATATTTAGCAGATACAGAGAGACCTAGAGTGAGATACAAAGGGTTACATTTCATGCTTTGTTACAGACAGACATTTTTGTTAATTAATCTTCTTTTGAGCCCTACTGTAATAGTATTGCTTTTGTTATCCAAGAATTCACTGTACCCTGTTCACTTCATCACTTTTTGTTTTGTTTTCTTCTATAATCATCTTAACCATTTTCCTCCAAAATGACAAACTATAATACAAGAAACCCTACAAGAAACCCAAGAGCAGAGGGAAAAGCAGCATTAGGAAGAAAAACCTGAGGCTGTCAACTGTTCTACAGGTTTACCAGTTCTTTTACCTGGCAACTAGAAGTTATACCAACTCCGCTACAACAGTTTCTGAAATGAAGTAAAGTAACTTTCAAGGATCTTTCCATTTCAGCCATGGAAGCATTAGCTGGAAAGCTGAAGAAACGGGGAGTATTTTGGAAGCTGGAGAATCAGGAAGTGGAAGGGTTACTTGATTTTTACATTTTTGCTCTCTGTTTTAAACCCAATTTGAACTCGGGCACTGAGATTCATCCCACTTGAAATAACACAGATGAAATAATTGCACTTACTCAGAGCTGCTACAGGCACTGATGGACACAATTTAAACTACCTAATGACTGTGGTGGGCAGATTACCAGGGGGAGGACCACTCACTGCTGGTGCCAGAGTGACTCTTTGACCTTTTGTGGAGCACCTGAATAGCCTTGGTTATATCCTCAGTCTGCCAGTAACTGATGACAAATAGAACATTTTTATATTAGTTACAATCACTATCAGTACATTCATGTATCTGAACAAATTAGAGAAAAAAAATCCCCTGCACTTTTTAAAACTTTTTAAAAAGTTGATTGTGGTACCCTAAAGAAAATTATCTACTATATATTGTTGTTTTTTTTTAAATAATTATATTATAAAATAAATATTGGCAGCAAAATGCTGAAGTTTAGGCATGCAGAGTCTCTCTAAGCAAATGCTGTACTAACAAGCTGCCAGGAGCCCAACAGCTGCATTTAATTTTCATAAAAGGGAGCAGATTGCTTCAGCTGCCCCCCGTAGGAAGGTGAGGCCCAGGGCAGGCACAGCTCCTGCCACCCCAGCCATCCTACGCACAGGACAGATCAACCCTACACCATGTCCCGCAGTCCACCAAGCCCCTCTCATGTGGATTGGGAATTTAGCATTTCCCACAGATCCAACTAGCTCGGGAGTGAGGCTGTGGCAGAAATAAGGGCACTTAGCGACTTCCTAATCCACCCCTTCTCCATGGATACAATTAGATAGGACGAAAAATAATTACTGACTAAGAAAACCCTCAGTTATGCATTCTGAGAAGAAAGGCTTCCTAGACATTAATAGCTCTGCTAGGTATCTGTTTCAAAAGTATGCAACTCAGGCAGCTCAGGAGGGCAAAAGTTGAGGTAAGAACTGCAGTGCACATCTTTAAGGGGATTTATTTTTCACCCTAGTCTACAAAATATTATTTATGATTCCGTGACTGCTACCAGTTGCTGATGATATCACACTTGGCTTTTTACATCTCTTCTGCCACCTGAATTCCAACTCCAAGAAATCCTACACTGCAGTGAAAGGCGGAAAGATGTCAGAAAGCATATGCTATGACTTACAACACTCCAAACATGTTGAGAACACAGACACTATGTAATGCCTGATAGAGTGCTTTCGCATCAGGACATCAACAGCTTTTCCTTTGTCAGTAGTGCTAAATGAATTGGAAGATCACTGTGCTACAGCTTCTCAGTCAGGAGAGCTGTCAGCAGCTCTACAATGGCCATCTGGGGAAAACAAACGCTTGGCCCAAAGCAAGATGACGTAACAGGCAAGGAGCACTGGCAGGGACATGGTGGATTATATTAAAAACCTATCTTATTTTTTAGCTAGCCGTAGATGACAGCATTGGAGTGCACAATAAAATGCATTTATGATGCTCTGTAAATTCCTTGGGTTCACCACACTTGTGTACACTGTGAGCTCATCTGTTGGCCCGGAATGAAACAGAAGTCAGTTGTTTCATTCAAGATTAAAATTGTTAGTTATCTATTTCTCAAATAGTAGCTGCTGCATAGTGCAGAACTCTGCCAACTATATTTTAAATTTTTTTGGCATGCACCTTTTCAAATGAATTTCCTTGTACATTTGTTTGGTAAGAGAACATAGATGTTTTCCTGACTATGCTGTTGGAAACTAATGCTGTAAGATAATGTGCAATACGTATTATTTTAGTCCTACATAAAAAAAGAGAAAAACCATCACAGCAATCACAAATGCCAGAACTCAAGTCTCTGCTACCCCAGCTTTTTGAAGAACAGAACATTCTTTGTGCTTGGCAAGATTTAGCCACCTTAATAACAAATTAATCTTATTTATTAAAAATAATCTAATTATTCCTACAGAATGATGATCAGTTCATGGCTATTTCACAAGCACGCAAAGGTTATTTATTTCATGTCTTTTGAATACACTGTTAGGTCTTGGCTGTCCCATAGCAACAAAATTGGTGAGATATGGCTCCCACCTGGTGGCTAAAGAAGAATAACTGTGTCTAGTTCAGTTTCCTGACTTACATCAGGTTAATGGAGGTCATAAGGTGGCAAAAAAATTTTTTTTTACCAAATTTACAGCACTGTGACAAAACAATATTGTTGTCTTCGCGAACGAAGAACCGGGGAAGGTCTTTACACCTTCCAGCCTGCGCATTGGATGTTTTAGGTGAGACACAGTGTGCGCGGAACTGAGCAGACTAAAGTGACTAGATCCCTTTTCCAACACAGCACTGACAAAGTTTCATGGTTGAGGCCCAATGAGAGCCCCTTCTGACTGCAGAGATGCAAAAGGACAATGAGGCAAACCCTCCAAATGATCCTACTTATATCTTCACTGTTTAAAGAACACTCAAAAATGAACAAACAATGCATAGAGTATTTGCTACATTCAGTGTTAGCCCACTCTCGGCGATGTGCTGGTCTGAGCTGGAGAACCTCAGACCTTCATCCTGGCAGCTTACAATACATCTGACACATAATAAAATTATGTAAGTTGAAATGTAGCCAGAGAGGAGATGAACCGAAATCCAGTGTGGGATTTATTTAGAAATAGATGTTTGCCATTGAAGTCTGCATTAGCAATCCAGCCTACCTTTACTTATAAAGAGAAGAAGTAAAGTATCTTGAATAGATTTTGGAGGATCATATCTGTCAACTAGGACTTCAACAGAGACATGGATTTAATTACAGTTTTCTCAACTGAAAGGTGAACATTATGGCACATTCTGAAAATTAAATTTCAATTATTAAAGATATTTATTTATTACTCATGAGCTTGCTCCTGGACCTAATTTTGGGTTTTATACATTTCAGTATCATTCACTGAAAAACCCGCTGAGAAACACACATTAGCACAGCTCTATTTGCTTGGTCTGTTTATTCAGAGTTACCACAGTTTTCAAGCAGCTTCCTTTAAGGAATAACAGAGTCCAGGTAATAATTAGGAGCCAAAAATTCACTCAAAATTGTGGATGCATGAATTGTTTAAAAACAAGCAAAAACCCCAAACCTAAAGCAAGTTGCAAATGAAGCAGCTCTGGATCCTGGCTTCCAGCAGAAATTTAAGAGAAATGCAAGAAATTTAAAAGAAACGTAAGAGATTGCATACCTGGACCAGATCATGCTCTTCTATGTGAACTCCTAAAAATCAAAATTTGATTTTTTTTTCTTTTTCTTTTTGTAATGGTAAGAGAAAAGAGAAGTTAGTCGCAATACCACAAGACACAGAAATTGCATTCAGTTGAAACATTCAAGGCCTTAAAGACAAACTAAAAGATGTCATCTCCACTGCTCGCAGAGCAGGCAAGCAGCAGGAGGAAGAATTATGTCTCTATCCCTGCCACAAATTAGCTTCGAAAAATGAAAAAAAAAAAAAATAAGAAAGAAACCAAACAAAATGAAACACAAACACTACAAGCTGCTTTACAAACAATAGGAAAAAGACTATAATTATATCATTGCAAAAATTGTGCCGTTCTTCAGATAGTTAAATTATTCAAAGGACCATTTGAAGCTCTGCATAATTTCAGCTGTGTTCTCTATCCAGAAATTAAGCAGAAAAAAAAGGAAACCTTGCCTTTTAATATGAAAACTTCAAATACTACTCGATAAACAGACTTACACATTCCCATCAGAATGTTCAAATGGTAAGTGATAGCTATAAAAGGCATGAAAGACTCACCACTTTATTTGGGTTGCTGTACAGTGAAAAAGGGAAGATGTGACAGCTGCAAAATTTTGCACTCAGCATGGTATTTCCCAACTTCAAGCTGCATAAAGGAAAGAAATGGGACAAAAGTCATAGTTGAAAAGGTAGAAAGATTTTTTAAAAGTATGTATTTTGTGATTTGTCAGGAGTTACTCAAAATGTTCCCATAGATTTTAGTAGTAAATCATTCCTAACTCCCTGCAAAGCAGGCAATTTTCCTGCAATTTCAGAGAAGACAGTGGAGTTTAATGCCCTGGTCTGGGACCCAGATTAGTGGGTTTTGCTGCTGGTTCAAAGCTGTGACCCTAAACCAGTCATTTCTTCTTCTCCCTTTACAGGCTCATTCTTATCCCTTTGCTTGTAACTTCTTGACTATTTATGGTGCTTTATTCATCCATGAACAGCTGTCAGTTTCCCTGCATTCCTTCCCTCTCATCATTGGGATCGTTGGAGGTTTTCTTCCTAATCACACCTAATTGGCTGTTTAAAATACATAATCCTCTGCAGAAGATTACTGTAGCGGATGCTTCCAGGAAATACAAGCTCTTGTGGTATTGAAGGTCTTTGGTGTAAAAGCTTGGGGCTTTCTGACTGATTTCTGCCACCACATCAATAGAGACATTTGGAAGAAAGGACAGGCAGCTTCCAAAATTCTTCTACAGCATTGTGTTTCCTCCGGAAAACCAGGGGTGGCTGAAAGGTAAGGTACAGGTTTGGACTGATGCTTTGGAGGAAGTTGAGTGATACAAAAACAAGCTGGATTAACAGTCATAGTAATATATTGAACTTCATTCTAAACAGTTCACAATGTGCGTAGTTTAAATAATTTTAGCAAATAGAAATAGAAATAATTTTTATAAGAAACTGCGTGTCCACCATCACTGCTTTTTCTTACCCAAAGACTGAAAGATATGAAACCAAAATCTACTGAAGTCCTTAATCAATGAAGAGGAAGAGAAAAGGTGAGGAGAAAAGAGAGAAGAATTACAGAAGAATTAAGATTCCTAACCTGCTAAAGACCAAATAGCCACTGTTGGAAAAGGGATATCTTCTATAATAACCACATTTATTATGCATTACTAGTAAAATCCTGACAGGTTTATCAAGTCATTATACAGAAACCCTACCACCAGTGCATGCTCACATACCAAAAGCCCACAATCTAAAATTACATGTTTGAGCATTCATTGGATAAGAATATTCCAGGGGGGAAGATAAGTGAAAAAAAAAGGAAGAGATAAAAAGGAAGGAATCTCCTAATAACATGAGAAGAGTCAGGCATATCTGCAATTCTTGACAACTGCATTATTTCCATCATCATTATCTTGACATTACCCTATAAGCTCTCTGAAAATACCTCGGAAAAAGGGTACCTCAGAATCCACTGATCTTATGCAGCTATGAGTTTTAATTGCCTAAACCAAAAGTCTCCTCCACATTTTCTCTCTTTACAAAAGATCCTGACAGACTTGAAGTGCTTCAGGACAAAAATAGGGCAATAGTATGGAACACAGGAACTTTAAACACAAATTAGTTCAAAATGTAACCAAAATGATGCAAGTTTTTGAACTGACTTCTGTGGAGCTGGGTGGACCAGAAACAATATGAATGGAAAGTGATGGTGTACTTTTGGAGGAAAGGTTATGATGACTCTTAAGAGTGACATCTGGTTTACCCAAGAATAAGTGCCAATAAATACCTTAAGATGGAGAATTGACCATAGGCCTCCGCAATCATGCTGGAGACATGTGAAATTTATTGTAGGCCTCTCTGTTATTTACCTCACTGGAAGAAGCACAGTGCTAAAAAGCAAAAACAAACAAGCAAACTAACCCATCAGCTCCTGAGGCTGCCAAACAAACTGAAGCAGGAGATGAAGGCAGCAAGACCTCACTCAGCATCATGACACAGTCAGTGTGGTAGAGACAGTGGTCCCAGTTCACAGCTCACGTATCCATTTCTGTGTGTCCAGGTCAGTGGAGACCTGGGAACATTATCTCCCACCATTTGAAGCTTGTTTATTTGATTTGCGCTGGAACAGCAGAGAACAAAGACAAAGCAAATTAGGGCTCCTGCAGAGTTTATTAATAAGTGTGGTTGGATGCCATTTCCAGGTCACAGAATTCAACCTAGGTAGGTCTGTAATTAATTTCCTTGCTGAATTTGCTCAAAGTCTTCCTTGGTGTTGTGCTCAGCAGCAACAGCCCGCACTGCACGTGTGTGTTCTAAAAATGAAGTCCTAAGGGAGAATTTGAATAAACTGACCTGAAACAGTCATCAGTGCCTCTCTCGGGGACTTTCTAAGCAGTGTCAGGAGGGAACCTTTTTTCATGATGGCTGTTTTAAGCAAAGAAAAAGGTGTAGGACAGTAAAAAAAAATGGACAAGTGCCCTGGTTTCAGCTGGGATAGAGTTAATTTTCTCCTTAATATCTTGTACAGTACTGTGGTTTGAATTTGAGCTGAGAATAATGTTGATAACACACTGATGTTTTAGTTTTACTGAGCAGTGGTTACACTAAATCAAGCACTTTACAGCTTCTCATCCTGCCCTGCCAGCTGGGGTTGCACAAGAAGTTTGGAGAGGATACAGCCGGGACAGCTGATCCCAGCTGATCCAAGGGATATTCCATACCATACAGCACCATGCTGCACAATGAAAGCATGGGGAGTTGGCTGAGATGTGCCCATTCCTGCTTGGAGACAGACTGGACATCAGTCAATGGGTGGTGAGCGATTGCATTGTGAATCATTTGTCTTGTATATTTTATTGTTATTATCATTTTCCCTTCCTTTTCCATCCTATTAAAATGTTTTTATCTCAGTGCATGAGTTTTACCTCCAAAACTGAGGTGTCCAACTTGTCACTCAAAAACTCCAAACTTTTGCATGTTTCGAAAGAGAAGTTTAAATTTTCAGTGAATCATGTCTGTTTTTTCTAGAGTTAGAACTAGTCAACAGTTTATCAAGACACTCTTCACTCATTTTACCTATGCCATTTGAAACAGCAAGGCCAGAGAGCTCTTGAAACAGTCTATCCTTAAAGAGCTTCCCTAAAAAAATCTGGACAGGTGGAAAAGAAATTTAATGCTCCTAAGTTTTTTAAAAACAAAGCACTTCCTTCATGTTAGGACAGAAATTTTTGACTGGATTGACCAGGGAAAAATGATCCACTAGGAGCATTCAGACATTGAGCCTTGATAGATAGTCACAATAACTCTAATAAAGCAGCTGTTGTTGGCACTACCAAAGTTTACATATCAATTTATGACAGTGTGATGTTTCAGTATAGTAGTGCTTAGTAGTAATTAGTTTTATTTGGAGTGATTAGGTGTTCAGTTACTTACAGAGGCCCATGGTGTCAGGAACGATTCAGTTTGTTTGCAGATTTCTGCTTTGAAAAGCCTTTGAGTATTACAGATATTTCTTGCAATCCAAAATCCTGAGAAAAAGAATGCTTGTAATAGAAAATATCAGGCAGACTAGAATGAATGAGATAAGGCCAAGTTATCCAAAATCAAATTACCTAAATGTCAGTACTCTGCCCCCTTATCCAAGAGGAATTGGTTTCAGCGAGAACTGCAGTGCTGGCGCAGCTCCACCTGAAAAGCATTTCTGGGGTGTATGCAGAGAGAAGGTCAGTGACAGGTAGACAAACATAAATAAGGTCACCTCTCTTTTCCTATGCACAGATTCCTTCCATCCTGACATCCTGATCTGTTGGAAGAAAAATCATATGCCCATCCTGATAAGGCTCTGTTTGTGCAAACATACCAAAGGTCTGAGGTTGGAGGGACTGCACAGATACAATGGGGTCTGTGCTAGTGCAGTGGATCTTGACCATCATTCCAGGTCAGATCCTAGCCAAAAAACCCTCAGAACAATACTAGCAGCGTTACAATAACAATGTCAGTTGTACAAAAGGGTTGCACCTTTTCCTGTGGAAAACTCTAAATCTTGTATACAACCTAGTTCCCCAAGACAGGTGGTGTTTTAATTGTCCCATTAATAAACACCTAAATATCAATTGCTCAGGTGCCAATGATGCTAAAAGAAATGTGACTATAAACTGTCAAAAATTTAATATCCCAGTGACCATAAGATACTTTACCAGTTACACACACTCATTTTGATGGTACTGCATCTGCTTCTGGAGCAGGGGCTCTTCCCTTAGTTAAACAAAATATGAATTAATAAGATTAACATGGTGCTACTCTAGTAATATTTGCCCTTGTATACCACTCGTGGATAGTACACAGCATGTGATATACTCTAGTCCTCTGCATGTCAATTCCAGGCCACAGTTTAATTAGTCCATGCATAATACATTTGAGAGATCTCTGTTTCTGATTTGATTGCTTTTGTGTTGGGTGTTTAATTTAAGAATCATTTCTTGCATTTCTGTTTGGGCCATGGGAAGACCATGTTGTCCCTAGCAAAGGCAGAGCAGCCTTTGAAAATCACTTGCCAGTGATGAGATGAGAAGCAGCAGTACCATGATCTTCAACCTTAAACTCCTATGTCCCCAAACCATTCTCTTAAGTTTCAGCCAGTCTGTGTTGTGTGACTGTGCATAGACACTGATCTCTAGTGATTTTGGCAATTCCTTTTCCAGCATTTGAAGTCAAAATTGTTTCCAGCAGAAACTTTGGACCACAGCTGAAGAGTGGCTGATAAAATTCCTATGAAAATAAGGCTTTGGGTGTTACACAGAAAATTGTACGCACTGACATGGAAGCTTTAAAATGTTTTACAGAGAATATTTTCAAGAAGCAATCTTTGAGGTCTCCTGAGCTACAAAATGCTCAAAAATAAAAAACCAGTATTTCACTCGTTTCCCTTCTATAATTTGTACCTTTTGTCTTGTTGTAAAGATGTGGTTTCCTGACTCTGTAGTAATTAGGATTAAGATTTTAAATTATTCAAATTAATATTATTTAGGCTTAAAAGTAAAAAGTTGTTTATAGCCATAAATTATTAATTAATCACTCATAAAAATATCTGTAATGCTGTGATACATTTGTATCAATGTTTCTAATAATTAAGGAATTACTAAATAAAAGTCATCTAAACAGTATACATTAAGCGTAGTCAAGATATCACAAAAACAAAAAGCTAAAGAGTCTGAGAGCATGACATCAAAAAGAGAAGCATACCCATATAATTATTCAACACCAAACATTAATGCAATGAATAAAAGCACTAAGTGTTTAAAGTAATTTGGCTAGCACACAAAAATCACTTTGCTGTGATACTCACATTTTCAGACTAATTGTGCACCTGATTCTACAATAAACTCACAGCTTAAAACATTAAGCAGAGGGTTAAGACACTGATGCTGAGGGTGATAAGACACAATTATGTATTCCTTGTGTCTTAAATGTCAATGCTAGCTTGATCTGTAGTAATCCAATAGTCAGACTGACAATGTTCACTGGACATACACTCTTTTTTTTCTGATAATACTACAATTTGCATACACAACATACTTTATAGGGTAGTAGGGGAAAAAAGAAACAGAATAATTAATTGATATAATGTGTATACAACTTGGGCTCATTTAATTTCTTTAATACGAATTTAAGTTAGTCCCCACTACTTTTCTGCATTTTTGTGGTCACTGGTGGTGTTTCTTTCTGACACAATGTTCTTCTTAACACAACCTGTGCCTTGAAAAGGTCTGCAGAAAAAATACAAGACAGCTAGATTTCTGAAGATGTCCTATCTCTCCTTATGATAACAAGTTGCCTCTGAGGACACACTTCAGTTCATGTATCTAATTACAAACAATATCTTTGCTTTGCTGTTTTCAGATCCTCCTGTACCGCCTTTGTTCCAAATGAGTGCCACCTGTTTCCAATAGCAAAATACCTTATTAGTCAATTGCTATCAATTAACCTTCAGCAACCACAGACTGCATTACAAAAGGATTATGAATGTATATCAGATCACAGTCCATCACAGGGAGGGAATTAGGTGTATATATAATCAAAGTCTATTACACCATATACTGTGTGTAAATTACCACAGCAGGGCAGCATCAGTGTTTTCACTATACCTCAAAAACCTTTGGTGCATACTAATAGTTGTTGGAGCTTCTCATGCCATGAAGGCACCTAGAAGTAGTTAGCAGTCTGACAAAGACCCTTGGTATTAGAATTTAACTGAATTTTATTCTCCTGTCTTTCATCCACATCTTATATCAGGATATATGCGTTTCTTATGGCCAAAGAGAGATATGCTTCCCCGGAAAAAAACACCAATCTGTTTATGAGATATATTTACGTTAACAGAAAGAATTATGAACCTGAGATCACAGAGTTATTTTGCTAGAGAAATAATTCCAACATTGCATGACATACTACGCATGAAGAATTCTTATGTTTCTCCTTAATTCCAATGTTTTCTTGATATTCAGATGCCACATTTTCTTTTGTTCTTGGGTCTGGCAGATCAACAAATAGCACTGACTTGGTGGTCCATTCCAATTCCAGTGCCATAATGAACCTCCAGCAGCAGTGGTGTCACAGCTGACAATTAAAAACATAACAACTTACTGTTGAGAACTGGCAAGGGATGCACTCAGTGATCCGACACTCCTTCATTTCTAAAATGCTGCCTCGGCTCTTAAGCTGCTTGATCCCTGTTAACACCAATACAGATTGAGAAGCTGAACTCAGACGTAATGATTGCAAGCTCTTAGAAATCACAGCCTTGCTACTAGACACCAACTTGAATGGACTGCAGAAACAAGTCTCAGCAAAAATGTTATTCACTGTTCCCAGTAGTCACTGCTTGGAGGTACAGATTAACCCCAATATATTCTTTCTCTCTGATCCTTTGTGATAAACCAATATATGCATGTGAAAAAATCATTCTTTTTCTTCAGCTGAAGATTTTTGTGTCTTCCACTGTCCTTTCTTGCCCTGTTTCACTCCTCACATTGCCATGTTTCCCCAACTATTTGTAGTGTTGGCCAGTCTACAGAAAACTGAAACCCAAATGTGGTACCCTAAGGAGTAATTTTAAAGTAACAGGCTTTCTGTACTGACATACCTGCTGTTTAAAGACTAACCTAGACTCATGGAAGACAAGGACACAGGCTACCGATGCCAATGCGGCCTAGGTCTGTTTTACATTCAAGAAACTATATTGTGTTCTGAGGCAATACCAACCACTTAGATGTGAATTGCTCTTTCAAAGAGCCATGGCCCAGGGACATCTCTAAGATGAACTTCCCTCCAGGATTCCTTGTTATGATCTGGGCATCTTATAATGGGAATGTGGCCATGCTCTCACATTTACTATCATCTCTTCATCTTCAGAATCAGAACCAAGCTGTATCATTGGGCCTGATCCTGGTGGTGTTAAGGCTAATACATTTTTCCATCCCACCACACACTTATGGTTTCTGCAGTCATAACTTATGTGTAAGTGTGTAAGTATATGGAGGCAAATGAACCACATTATCACCTACCTAGCTACCACACTGACTAAACCCTGATGAACACAAGAGGAAAAAGTCAGCAAGGGGAAAAGAACACTGTATTTCATAAAAAAACATTGTTTCTTAAGTTCAGTTTCATTTCGTTGAGACATTTTTATTTCTGAATGAAGAAACAAAAATGCAGTTAGAGGAAAAGGCCTAACATATGAATGCCATTTGTATGTTTAAGTGGAGATAATAAAGTGTTCTGTATTTAATCCTACTCCCTGTCTTTCTGGCATAGCACAAATGAGGAAATGAAATTTTGGTAAAACATCCACATGCTTAAGTTGTAGCACTGTTTAACCCATAGTAGAGTTCCAAGAGGCATTATTGTCTGCTCTCTTTTCCTGCAAGGTTTGTAATATGTCTCTCTACAGGAGAAATAAGAATAGAGAAATACAATGACAACTCATACTTTGGCTTGTACTTTCAAACCACTCAAGTAAAGGGGAAAAAACCCAAAACAAATTTTTATACTTTCTGTTGTTTTGCATCTTTGCTCTTTCCCACAGCTCACACGTATAAAACACAGTTCTGAAATACTCTGCCTCCAATTCTTGATCCCATTCTTGGGAGGACCTTGTGTGGTCCTGCTTCCTCCACACCATGTCCAATTCAACCTCTCACTGCCACTTCCCTCCCGAAATGTGGGGACCTCCCTCTCTGTCCCAGTCCTTCCCTTCAGTGGCTGAATGGAGGCTGGCACTTGTAAGCATCCTGACATGCGACATCCTGCTTGCACAGTGTTTTCTCATGGCAGCGCTGAACACACAGCTGTGCCAGTAAATGTGCTTGAATGGGTGCATAACTGGAAGCAAAACCGTGGGTTTGGGGAACGCCACACACATTACAGAGGCCACTCTTTAACAGAGGTATTTCCTATTCCCCAGATGATGTCCCTGTGATCCATAACAATGCCCATCAAGAACCAGCACAGAGATGTCCTTGCTACTGAAGTCAAAGACAAAATCCCCCTCTGTACTGAGGGCACCAGTTCAAAGCTGAGAATCCAGCTGAGAATCTACAGCCTGCAAAGCAACTGTAAAGAAAACAAAATTTCTTCAAAAATCCCAGCATGCAATGCACTCCCCGTTGTTTTCAGACATGAGTACTTTGGTATTTACATCCCAAAGGCATGGATGACAACAGAACATATACAGGAGCCTGTACAATAATCCTGCTAAAAACTGTGAAGATAAATCTCGCAGATTATGCAATGCTCTAACACATCGTTCAGTCATACAGACTTTATAACTTCATTCCAGTATGAAAGCCACTAACTTAATTTGGACACAACCTTTTCTAAAACCTGTCCCCATGAAATTATTTCAGTACTACCTTGCTCAGAGCATTCATCTCTCTATTACCCATAATTATTTCAGTGTGCTCCCTTTTGCCCTTTTCTTTCCACTAAGACAGATATAATTATGAAGCTGTTTCTTGCCCTAGACATCCTTGCATCACTAAGAACAGCAGACCTCCATCAGCCTATGTGGTTAATCTTACCCATAATGACAGAACTTGTAATATTCTGGAATCAAATCCATTTTACAGCTCATTTTACAGCTCCAGGGTTAGTTGTAACACTGACAGCTCCTGTGAGAAGAGATTAATACAACTTTTACAAAACATGTAGAGCATTTCATCTGATAAGGTTTTCTGGTAGTTTTAATGTTCTCCATTACTTATCTTTTTTTTTTTTTTTTTTTTAATAACTACTAAATTTCAGTCAGGAGTGGAAAAAATGTTAGTTTTCATACTGATACCTAAAGAAAAAATACTTCCCTGTACTATTTTTTTTTTAAATTTATTTTTCTTTTTTTTTTTCTTAACTACTCAGAGGTTTCAAGAGTCATTATGAGATTTTCCATTTTAATTCTTTTTAAATCTGGTTTACAACAAGAAATTAATTTTATAGATTTCCTGACAGCTTAATGACCTGGACTTCTAAAATGTTTCTTTTATTAGTTATGCTGAAAAGGAAACCAATATCAGCACAGCTTCTAAGGGAGAAACAACCGAAAAACCTACCCCACATAAATAGGGATTGGACATAAAGAATTTTGTAAATCTGAATTTAATATGCTCGTTTTCAGTGGCAGGCAGCTTTAGTAACCAATTATATGCAATTTAAGTACATTGAAATTGCCATTGTGATTTAAATTTATGGGGTGTGATATGAATAAAAGACCAGCCTGGATTTTGAGCAGAATTGTTCTAGGTGGCAGATTTGAATCTCTTTCGACTTCGGGAGAATTAGATGTGGGCTGGCATTTGTGGCTTTGGTTCATCTCCACAAGGTTTCACAAAACCAGAGTATCAGCACAAATTTCCTCAGAAACTGGAGTTGCTCTGACCTACCTCTGAACTTCACAGGCAGTACGTGAGTAAGGTTCAACAAGTGGTTTACTGAAGTTCAGTGAAGGATTTTAAAATTAGAGAATAATACCACCCAAAATGTAAATAAAAATGTTTGTGGTTACACAAGCAAGAAAGCTTGTGGTTTATACATAGCAGAGTGTATGTAAGCATTACAAATATGTTTGAGAAAACTCATTCAAGATATCATGTACTTTCTTTTTAAAATCCTTTCTTTTTGAAAATCCTTCTGTGAGATTTTTTTATTTCATAATCAGCATTAACAAGATTCAGATATATTAGCTTTACCAGATCTTTTCATAGCTGTTCAAATAAAACAAGCTGTTATATTTGAAAACACCAGTGTTAGTGCACTGATGCAAGCAATCCTTTTGATTCTGTTTCCTAGGACTATTCTCTTAATCAGCATAATAATATCATCAGACTGGCTATTATTCATCCCGAGAAAATCCTATTGATTTCACTGGAGTAGTGTTAGACTTTGAACATTTACAGATGCTGGATTATACGCCTGGCAGCTTCTTATGGATCTCCTCCATCCTCTTCTAGTTTCCACCCTCCACGGAGCTTTCCTCAGTAGACCCATGTCCTCTAAAAGGGTTTCACCCAGAGGTCTTCGCTCTACCCATTAGAGCAGAGAAGTCCTTTGGGATATGAGTGAGGCCAAAAGGCAATCAAAGGTTGTTCTAACATCTATTACTCGAAATTGTGGCTTGTTATGTTGAAGAGTCAATTAGTTGTCAGATATGCAATTAAAGCAACCTATATTGCATCTCATTAAATCTAATATAATGCAAAGAATATTTTTTTTTTAAAGACAAAGATTATCCTGGTCTCAAAAACACCTGAGCAACTCCCATGCATAAAATTTATCCACAGATAAGATTGCCAAAATCTTACATGTCCTTTGACTCACTGACTTTAATAAGAGCTGAGTGGCTGAATCTTTATGTACTGCTTAGAAATTTGGGATAACGGGAAATGCATGTCTCAAATCTATGAAAGCACAGTATTGTATGTATTTTAATTGCTCTATTAGCACTTTTTCATTAAGACCGTGCCAGAACACAGGAGTAAAAAAAGGTAAGCCTTCAAAGGAGTGATGGACAATTCCTTGTATGGCTGCAGTCCAAGAAGTCAACAGAAACAGCCAAAGCTGTTCATTTGATTAATGGTTGTGAAGATGGAAACTGATACAGGAAGGAAACATTTACGAAATTCAGAATTTTCACAAATTTCTTAGGATCCAATTAATAGAATACTTAAGATCTCACTTTAACAAAAATATCTCAAGTCTTACTGAAGACCATTCCATACTTCCTGAATATTAATTTTTTTTAAATAGTTTGAGTTTCCACTGACTTCAGGTTCCAGCACATATATGACCTAATAAAGAAGGTATCAGGAAACCGGGAATATTGTCAGAGGAACGTGGAAGAAAGACAACACTAAAAATTTTAATTTAATGTAAAAATAATAAGAAAAATATTATTGAAAAGATAGATCTGCACTATTCTCCCCTCTTTATTTTAATTATTTAAAAAAAGCAGTGGTGGGAAGACACCAACAACTCTCTTGTGCCTGCCAGATACTTTTAGTACTGGCTCATTATAGGCTTAACAAGCCCCAGCTGACTGATAAGGACCGAAAACAAATAACATAGCTATAGCAAGTAATTAAACATGGCTACTCGTGCTTGTTTGTCTCCTTTTTTTTGTTGAGTGTGTCTATTTTTAAACTTTTTTACTACTTTAGTTGTAAAAACGCATATTCCAGAGCCAGGAAATCTTCCAGGGTGACTATCAGGGTCCAATTAGTCAAAGAGGTCTCCATGAGCCTATACATTTTCAAGTCTTATTTTAACCCATATCTATTTCAGTATTATCTGGATTTGGCTATTAATGAAAATCTGCTATAAAAGGCAACTGCTCAGGAAGCAAATAAGGACCAAAGACACGGATCTGGGAGTGAATCACAGTTTACAGAGTATGGCTACATGAGGTTTGAGCACCACAACACTCTTATGGGAGGGAATCAGCTTCCCTAAGCCCTCATCTGCCTCCTACATTGTTTCAGGGGCAATGCAATAAACACCCGGAGCATTACCCTTAGAAGGCTGTAAGATTGTTATCTAGCTCTCAAGGGTTAATTAACACTAATTTAGCTGCTGCTGTGCTCAGAGGGGCACATGGTTGTTCCTGATGTGGTGGCTTAATGCCATGAAATAGCATTTTTCTTATCTGTGCTTTGCTGCTCCTTACTGGTTTCAGGGCAGATGCAGCAACAGGATGCATGACTGTTTCAGGTTGCTGGCTTCCCACCAGAGGACATCCAAAAGACACTTGGGATTGTCTCATCCACCACAAGAGGCAGAAATGCCACTTTTGGAGGCTTTTTGCTTCACTTCTAAGAATCCTCAATCTGGCAGTCACGCTGAGAGAGCTGTAAATACACGATACAATAATCCAGCATTTTTGTGGTGACTCAAGTCTCACCAGTGTTACGATGGACTTTGCTATCTGCTGATGGTTACTGCAAGTGCCATGTAAAACAGTACTCAGGCATGTCACTTGGATCATCATTTTTTTCCAGTCTTTAGCAACCCCACCTAGCAAAATATTTTATGACAGGCACTTGGGCAGGTAAAATTTACCAGTTTGTGTTAAATCTGTGGAGAATGACATCTAGGATAAACACAGCACTTTGGTGAGCTCTTAACATGACCAGCTAAGAAAAATACATGGATCACCTGAAGGCAGTGATCAATGCAACAGCTTTCCATCTGCAGCCCCCAGCTTTCTAGTGTCCCCAGTGCATGTGGTCACAGGAATTTCTTGGGATACCTGTTTCTAGGAGCACAGTTGGAGTTTCCTAGATCTTGGACTGAATACAGCAAAATAAGATAAATGTGTGGTATTATTTCAAACCATTGGTGCTGATAATCTCAAGCAGCTGAAGTGGTGCCTTTCCAGGCAGAGGCTTGGGCTGTGAAGCTGTTCAAGGATAGGGTATTATCTAAGGGACTGGGAAAACATGGTGATATACAAGTGCTCCCAAATCCCAGGTGCAACTCAGGTTGATTTTTGTTTTATTTTATTTTGAAATAATAAACACTGCTGTTGGAGGTAGATACTGGAATTGGAATTCATGGAAGACAATTACAAAATATTACAGGACAAAACTTTGCCTCTCAGGCTGAACTGGACTAATAAAAGAAAAAAAATTAATCTTGCTTTTCCTCTCTTGCTTGTGAACAGTGGAAGCTACTTTTGCCCCTCCAGCCCAAATGTACAGCTGCCTATTTAAACTGAGGTTGGCTGAGAGTCTTAAAAAAATTAAATCGGTGTGAAACCTCTCAGAATACCCCTTCAAATCCTTTCTAAAATGTGCTTCACTTCTGCATGTTTCTGATCATACTGAAATCAAACAGCTCTTTAACTCCATTAGAAAGACAAATTCAGTGAGAAACCCAGCTCAGTTTTAAGACTTGGGATGTAGTCAGACATTCAGATGACCTCAATTCAATTTATAATGCATGTAATTTGGCCATCATAATTCTTCCTCTTTTTCTCTCATGCTTATGTGATGTCAAAAAAAGTGTACAAGACACATAGGCATATTCTAATGATGTCTTCCTCTTGTCTGCCATCTCTGCTAGTACAAGATCTCTCACAAGCTATTACTCTGTTTAGCATGAGCATGAGTTTCTTGTGTACCTTTGATAAGTCACTATGTTATTTACAACCTTGTACAACTTGGGTTTCTTAAATGCAAATGTCTGGGTAAACTCTGCAGTTGTCTCCATCTACCCTCAGAGCATTCTTCAGATTGAGAAGAATGAAAAATCAGGAAACAAACTGTCCCTTATTTGCTAAAAAGTAGGCCTTTCACTGCTAAGTTTGTAACTTTTAATTAGGCAAGAAATAAATATATGAGAGTTGGAAAGACTATAAAACTGTGATTACCTTTTTAAATTACTGCTAACAAGCAAATCAGCCATAGCATGGAATAGTAGCAGATCAATAGCAACAGTAAAAAAACAAAGAAGATTTTGCTGATCGCATATTGTCTGTGGATGCAAACTGTAAAAGAGGTCCCCGCAGGCCTCCCAACGATAACCTACAAAAGAATGAGACACAAAGGGTATCGAGCTCAAAGATGCTTCAATTTCCCTAGGTAGTGAGCACTCGTCCTATCAAACCACCTATTAGTCACAAACTCATACAACCAAGAACTCTCAGGCCTCTCGAGGTCTCCTGTCATCTTGAAAAAAAGGTAATACCAATGAGAGGCACTAGTTTCTCTTGAAGCATGTTCAGTTTATTGTTTTTCAATGGCTCAAGCAATTTATGATGGTGATGTTGCCAAGACATATAAATAAGTTTGCACATCCACTCTTTAGCAAAGGTCTGGAGGCTCACCGCAAATTAGTTAACTCACAGAATCAAGAAAATAAGTGGGCAGAAGTATTTAAAATCACAAGATTTTGCCACAAAACAAAAAAAGGAACCCTCTTTTCCTTTGGCTGACTTATCATAGCAATGGCTCATTTATAAATGTTTAGCATGATTGTATATTTCAAGAATAATTATAATTTGCTGCATCCAACTTGCAGTTCTTTCTGAAAATGCTGACAGCCATTTAAATAGCCATGTTTTGTAAAAATGTCCATTTTTCAATACTGAAAACCAGCAGGGTTTGTATTTGAAAAGTGAATAATGTTGCTTTGAGATACCTGAAAGTAGTTTTTCCATTTTTCTTTTACTCACTATACACTGTACTCAAAATAATGCCAGCAGGGAAGATACCTGTTTAGGTATCCAACGGAGATAATATGTTTTCAAGAGCTATGTTTGCATGTTTGTGTGTGTATACAATTTAGGCTTTATACAAACCACAACAATAGGTTTATTTTAGAATAAGTAAAGTACACACAACACAAAGTACCCTCTGTCAATATGTTTGCTTATCAGGAAAGTAATAAACAGGCTTAGGAAATCTTTCAGATAGGATATTAGCTCCAATTAAGACTGAATTAGTTATACAGTTTAATGTCAGAAACTGCACAAACAGCACCATCACTTTAGTGGTAAAGATGTGCTGTATGGCAATGTTTTGCAGTCTTCCTATTATTCTGTGAAGGTTGAAAGGAAGGAATAAGTGATAGTCACGATGATAAATAACCTTTGTTCTGCTATTATTCACTCACAGCCATTATGCTTATCATTAGGCTATTACTTAGTCAAAGTACCTTTTAAGTGACTGTTCCATAAGTTGTCTTTCCTTCTAAAATTTACCATGACAGAAATTAATATCTTCAACACAAAGCCCCGTCAGCATTCAAAAAACTCCTTTTAGTTACCGTAATTGACCTATATGTTGTGTTCCGGAATGCAAGAAATACTAAATGCTTTCAGGTTCACCAGATACATTCAAACAAAGGTGATTCACTGTAAATAGCTTTTAGGCAATTCTTCACTCCAGTACTGGAACCCATGAACTAAATGGGAACCCCTAGGAGAAAAAAAGCAACGTAGTGCATGGTCATATATTGAAAGATATTACCCAACAGGAAAATTTAATTCTGTCATTTGCTACCTACTGAGCACTTGTCTTTGCAAACAAAACAGAATTTACATGTATATGCATGCTTCTGAGCTAACACTGTATGGTAGGGTAGCTGCAGGAAAGGGACAGTAATTTTTAGAAGGCACATACCCTGTAAAAGCTCCTCACATGGACAAGTCATGAAATTACTTTAGTCAACTGATCCCCTCTTTTACTCTGGATGAGGCTCCAACCCTGTGCAGAACTGGTGTGGTCAAGATGGGGCTGTTCCTGATGGGACTAAATCTGCCCCCCTTACTGCCAGCCAGGGCAGTGGTGGAGCTGCATCCCCAGCAAGAGATGCTGCCAGGGACAACTAACGCAGCAGGCAGGCTGTGAAGTCAAAGTTAGGACATTGCACTGGGGAAGGGGGGGGGGGGGGGGGGGGGGGGGGGGGGGGGGGGGGGGGGGGGGGGGGGGGGGGGGGGGGGGGGGGGAGGGTCCCCAAGGGTCCATAGACTCGGTGGGCTGGGGGAGAGCCCCTAAAGTGTGGTCAGACGTCCATCCCAGAACCTGTTAAAATTCACAGTGAAAAGAGTGGTAGATGAAGTAAAAGAGTGCACAATGTCCCATGGATACAAAAAATGCTAGCTAGGGCTCTGTCAGTAGGGCAAATAATAATAATTGTGATTCAGAGGATGGTATTGCCTCCATGGCAATATTCAAGGTATGCTTCATTTCATTTTTAATATAAATATCTCTGTTACACTGTGTGCCTGTGGTTTCATATTCCCAAGAGTGAGACTGGGGAAGAAATACCTGTAAAGGTGACTACAGGGCTTAAATTTTAAGTCCCTAAAGCCTGGGAGCTTTAGGTATGGGCTTGAGCCACATGTTTTATTTATTTTAGGAAGGGTCCCCTAGACATATTATTGAACCAGCCTTGGTTACTGTTATTGATATCTGACATAAGGTTATACTTAATCACTAACATTTAGTACCACTACTATGAGGAATCTGAAAAATTCAGTCTGACCAGCTAATCTGCCATTATGGGAAATCCTTTCCAGACTCCAACAGGCAACTGCATAAATAAACCACATAGGGAAATATCAAACCAATGAATAAGCTGTCATATAAACAAGCCAAACAAGCTAGTAAAAACCACACCAGGATGTAAAGGAGGAGAACAGAGATCTATGCCATGAGAATGAGATATGAATAAGGACAGCAAATGTTCTTTCTTGCAAGGGATCTGGTGATGGAGGACCAAGCAGAACACCTGAATTGGAGGCAATGACTCCCTCTCTGTAGTCGCACACTGAAAGCAATAAGCAGTGCCTTTTTAAAAACAGCAAAGGAGAAAATATGTGGTTGTAGTGTAGGACTTGGAAGTGTGTGGGAGAACAGACAATCCCCCTTTCTTGCCTATAAGCTTGGTGGAGGGAGTTTTTGACTGTTTCTTGGAATCATGCACGACCTTTCAGCAAGCAGAGCTTTCTTTGTATAAAGTTATCAAAGTGCAGATTTCAAAAGCTGGAAAATGCTTCCACAGACTTACACATTCTTAACCTATACCTTCCAGTGCAGTGGGGGAGACTTTGCGGAAAACCCTTTACACTCTATTTATGTTATATTTTACTTCAGGACCGAAAACCACTCTTTGTAAAGAGGAACAGAGCTGAACAGGCAAGTGACCTGCAGCTCTCCACCACTTGTGACAATTAAACTCATTAGGTTTATGTTATAGTGGATTCACATTTTCAAATTTTAAGAAGTCAAGGAATTTTACATTGCTAGAAAACAATTTATCCTCATCTTAGGTCAGCAGTTGAAAGAGAATAACCTGAAATAAGTCACTACGAGTCAAAAGTGCGAAGCTAAGTCCACACTGTTTACATCAGAAATGTACTTCGTCCACTAAGCTCAACTCAGACCTGTATGCGCTCACTCCAACCTTTTAGGTTCCAAATGAGCTCTTATGTAATATCTATATTAACTACCACTTCTCTTACAGCTTCAGTGTTGCTGAATCTGCATTCTTGCTTAGACTTAAAGGACATTATATCCATTTTAGCTTTTCTGAGAATATGAGAGAACTAGAAACCATGTAGATCATGTACACCACAGCTACATTAAAAAAAAATAGTAACAGACACTTTAATGACAGTGTTGCACATAGTAACCCTCCCCTTTTCCCACAAGCTAAATCTGTAACGCTATGAATTTGCATGGGAGTCTCATATCTCAGATACGTAGCTGTGAAGACAAGAAGGTTTTTGTCCTATTTTTTCACCATTAATGTTGGTACATTTTAATTATTAAAGTAGAACAAAATCCACAAAATTTCTAAAGAAATACACACTAAAGTATTTTCTAAGAAATTAGTGGGAAAATCTGCCAAAAGAAAGTCATTGTGCCACCGAGTGTAGTTGTAAAAATAAGAGAACCTACTAGATTTATGATATGTGTACTTTACTCTTCCTCCAAAAGGAAGCTAACTCTTCTTAATAATAAGTTTTGCAAGAATAGTTTTTTTCCTCTCACACAGAAACATGTTTGGTTTTGGAATAAAAAATTAGTTACTTGACCTGGTACGATGGATCAGATGTCTGACTCACTACACCTCACTCATTAGAACTGAAATTCAGTCCCTGCAAAAAGGGGGAAATATCTGTTTAAATTCATGGCTCCTGCTTGATGACCTCCTTGCTTTGTTTCCAGCAGGAGGAAGTGGGAAGAACTGCATGGCATTGCAGAGTGTTTAAGAACAAAGGCTGTTTCTGCAGTTCTGCCATCACGTTTTATGGTCTTCTTCACTACCCTTCTCTAATACAAATTCCCAAATGCCCATCTCATTGCAAAATGACAGTTAGGAGCCTAGACAAGCTTCAAAAGTACATTCTGAGTATTTAATGTTCATCCTTACCTTGTGTTTAATTCCTAGACTCAAGTTTAAGACCAGTATTTGGAAAGATAAGGTGAAAACATGTTGATGAAATAAATTGTTGAAGAGTCAGTTATGGAGAGGAGCAATTGATGAAAAAGTGGATAGAGGTTGTACAGATAGGAAATGAAAAGGCAAAAATGTGGGGAGGATGCCAAATATTGAGAAAATAATTGGGTTTTGTGCCATTTAATTAGTTTCCTTTGGTATTATTATTCATCACTGAGATAAAATAGGGGAGACAGCACTCTATCTACCCTTGTCAGGATCAGTTCTCGTAGCTTATTGCACATTGCAGCCACCTACCTCTATTTGATCTCTGACCATCCCAATTGGAAGCCATAGGATATTACAATCACAGAAGTAAGTTGAGAGCATAACAGAAATTACTAAGTTTGATTTAAACTGCTTAGCACAGGCACCTGCAGTATGGACCTTAGCCACCTGTAAGAGAAAGGAGTTTAACACCAGCTGTTCACATAACTTGGCTGCTTGGCAGTGTATGCATGTTGTTGAAGAGTAATAAACGTCAGGTAAGTGGTTTTCTACATGTGTTGTAAAACTTATGTATCGCAAATTTCAGTGCTGCCCAATCCAACCTTGGACTCAGCAAGATGTCACCAGTTCTTCAGCTTTTGGCTCAGCTGATCCAGAGTAATTCTTCTACACCTGGTTCTTTTTTTATCTCTTCATTTTTTTCCTTTGGTTATCCTTTTTGCAAGGAGCTTTCACATCCCTATTCTCAGTTTTCTTTGGAGAGCCTAGTTAAAGTTATCCTTGAATTTCCTCTATTTCCCATGCCTACCACTGGCTGATGTTATCCTTCCATTTAAAAGAAATGCATGTAATCTCTCCAGGCTGTTGACACATATATGCATCTACATTTCTGCTTCAGTGCTGCCAGCCAAACTGAAATCTAATTTTATTGTTCTGACATTGTCTCTGAAGTGACAAGCTATCATCTCAAATATGACTAAAATAAAGACACACTCCTCCCTCCTATTTTTTTCAGTCTCCCACCTCTTAGCTTTGAGCAGGGTATATTTTCCTAGGTATCTCTTCTTTACATTCAATCCTTGTGCCTGCTTTCTACAACACATACTTAGGATGCAGACTTCCTGATCTGCCTTTACAATGAAACTGGGGTATCAACCACATCCTTGGACAAAGCAAATGCGAGTTTGACCAACAAATATCTGCCCAGATGAGTACTACTACTATGATAATTTTCCTAGCTCATTGCTCTGCCAATGGCTGCTTTCTCTGTGCATTTATCTTCTCAGCAGTGTGAAACATAAACTATTTTTTCTTCACTTTCAGAGCTCTTCACCACCACTCATGCCCATTCATTATCAAATGATTGACATCTGCCTTGGGTCTTCAGTCTGCACACAGCTCCAGACTCTAATATTCCTCTTATGCATAGAAATACGTATCTTCATACTTTCTACCATGCTGCACATAAAGTTACCCATAAACACCTGTGAAATTACTTCCTTAACTCTCCAATACCTTTTCAGAGCTCCCTCCTCTGTCTGCATCTGCCTGCTTTCTCTGTTCTGGTACGTGGGTGCTGGAAATGCTTGACTGCAGTGACTCTTGTTCTCTTTTGGTACAGCAAGTAGTCAGACAAGTTCCTGACCCATGACTTGTCTCTGATTCATGATGGTAGAAAAAAGAAACAACAATGAGAAACAGTAATATTAACAGGAACAACAATAATAAAAGACCCTAAGAAGGCTTTAGGTATTTAATACTAAACATGCCTCATTGCAGTTTTCTGGAACATTATAAAAAGAAGCACTAGCAATGGTAAGAAAGTGGGGAGGAGAGAGGGGCATGGAAGCAAAGCCAAATTAAATTAAACTTGTGTCTTAAGATTATATTTTATACCATTTTTTTAACCTAATTCTGGTCACAAAAAAATAAAAATAAATTACAAAAAAAGCTTCAAAAAATTCCCCCTTTGTCCCCAAGCCAAACAAACAAGAAAGAGCTAAAAGCAGGGAGGAAAAGAAACAGTCATAGGAAATGAGAGGGAGAAATGCAGATGACACACAGCATGTCAGACAGAAACAATAATATAAAGCCAGGAAATTGTTGTCCCCTAGTGATGACTTTGGCCCACATTCATGCTTACCCCATCTTCCAGTATCGTTTGGATAGTTAACTGTGATGCATGCTATGGTTTTATTTTTTTGTATTTATCTGTCTTCATTTTTCTATAATTTCCACTTGCAGAGCTTAATAAAAACACATCTTTCAGCAATTACTTCTTTAAGGTGAATGCTTTCTCAGTGAAGAACTAGCTCACTTTTATTGCCTTTCACCTCCTCATCTCTGACATCAATGGGAAATAACCATCTGTGTAACTACCCAAATACATCTGTGAGAAAAAATCTATGCCAGAAAATAATATTACACTCCTGACCAACATCCCCTTAAGCTAGGAAGTTGGTGATGTAGACGTCTCTCTGTAGCTTTTCTCTGCACCCACACAAGAGGGACAGAGAGAGATGAGAACCCGGTTTTGAATGTTTGACTTGAATGAAGCTCTTTTGCCTTTGATTACTTGAAAGGTGCTCTTTGGCACCTTTAGTGCTTACCTTGCATCTTTGTGTGACCCTTGTATCTGTTCATCAGAGCAGGTGATGGTTTTTTCACGACCAAGTCTCGTGGAATTCGTACTTATATTTGAATGCATGAATTTTGGAGTGGGGGGGTTGTTCCTCTGCTGAGTCTTTTTGTAATCTTGTCTGTTACAAAAAAAAAGGAAAAAAGAAAAAAAAAAAAGAAGAAAAAAATAAAGCTAGTAAAAGATTTAAGGAATAATAAAAGATAAGAAATAACAAAAAAGTCAGGCTCACTAACAGATTTCTAGAATGGTGTCTTGCCCTTAGGTTCAAAACTGGAATGTTTCACAGTAGCATTAATATGACAAAAAAAGGCAAACCCAAACAATTCAAAGGACATTAATATTTTATGTACAAACACACATTTAAGAAACGGCAGGAATTTTGGACTAAATAAAAGAAGAAATAAGGAGAGACAGCTGGGAGAAATGAACAGGAAGGCTTGAAACTTGCGCCAACAAATGATAAAGTACAGTTTTTACAAGCCTACTTTTTTTATTCTCTATTCAAATAAAAGAAGCATTTTGCTACTGTCAGTAATGCTTATGCACTGACTAAAGATAAAACCACACTGACTGTGTGAATTTAGTTTTTATTCAGCAGTTTTTGAGCAGAAGTTGAAATCAATGATTTGTTCTGCCTAAAAAAATCAATGGCTTTTGTATTACATACAGAGGGGTCCAAGATACACACATGGAACTGCACCTAAAAGAGTCATCATAGTAGTCCAGAATGATTTCATGACTTTATTTCCATTAATTACACCCCTCCTTGGTTGCAGTTCCCAATAATCCAGATCTCTTCAAAAATCATTCCTCTTTTGCAATGAAGTGACACGCAAAGAAACTTTTTCATGGATCAAGTATGTGCATTTGTAAGCTTTCAGTACAAGCAGATGAATCTTGGGCACTTTGGCTGGAGCACTAGGAAAGGTAACTTTGTATTAGTGGAAAAAAAAAAAATCACTGAATCCCTCCATGAGCCAAAGGCTGAAGTAGTGTGTGTTATGGAGACAAGCTGGCAAAAAAAACCAAATTGAGATGGATCTTGCGCGGGGCTATCAATGCTGTAACAAGAACATTCCAATGGCAAAATTAAATCATATTGAATCTGTACTGCAAATAGCATTTTAAAAACACTGAAGAGAGGAAAAACAATTGCTATTAGTGCAAGATGCTAAACAGCACCAATAATGACAAAAATTCGGGTCTATTATTAGCACAGGATTTTCTTATACTTGCACTTTAAATCAATGCAGACAGATGAACATGAGCAATATTAGCCCAAGTTTTGTCCCAGCTAGTAAACTGAACTAGTACAGACTAAAACAATTTTCTCATATTGGGAATGAATGCTGCTCATCAAAAAGTACTGTGATGTGCACCTACAGCCCTACAATAATCAATCATCAATCAGTCATAGAAAGTGCTTATTCTGCCATTATACAACAATCTTAATTAATATACGTGCATTTTTTCAAGATATAAGAGATACAGCTTTCTTCCAGTAATTAAAGCAATAGTTTCCATGCAGTAGACACATTTAAATCTAGAAAAATACAAAACAAAACAATCCCCAAGCAGGAGAAAAATACCAAACTGTGTAGATTGAAGCAACAGTAGTAGGATTCCTATTCTTCTATTTCTTACTTAATTTTAAAAATGCAGCATCATAAATTTTCCAGTTTAGGAAAAGAATATTATAATTATACCAAAATATTCTTGAAGAATTTATAACTTAATTTTCCTTTTCAAAATGACAGGAAATACTGTACTGATCCAAATTCTGTCAATGGAAACTGATTCAGTGAAATGTGTGCTCCTTTAGCATAGGCAAAGGGCTATTTTAAGCAATGGAAAAGATATTGAATTATATTCGAAAGTTGATAATAATATTAGTTTAAGGTAAAGGTCAAGTATTTAAATAAAATGCATGCAATCCTCAAAATAAATTCAAAATCAGAGTGCAAAAGTGGTTTGAATTGGACAAAGTTCTTATATTCAGATTCATAACTCTTGAGATCTGCGGATAATAATACTAAATCCCCTGGAAAAGGAGGGGGATGGAAGGAGAAAAAAAACATTTCTGCTGTTTATTTTTGAAAAAAGGCATTTTTTTTCCCTTAAGTGAGCTTACAACCACTCTGGCACCTATTCTGCAACACTAAATAACAACTGGATGCTCATGCTTGGAAAGCTGGGTGAGGGAAGCAATTTAAAATTTATTTTCATAGTGGAAAATAGGTTTTGCCAAAATAGTTTCAGTTTATGAAAGGAGAGAACAGCTGTATTTGGTTTATAATAAATCTTTCACAAATCAGTAAAAGCAAATAGACAGCACAACTGTAACCCATAAAAGTGGAAAATATTAAACAACAGACAGTGAAGTTGTTAAACTTTCCCACAGATGCTGTTGGTAGAAAACCTCTGCTGAATTCGTACATGAAATGTGCATGAAAAGAGAATCTGAAGGCAAGGGGCATCAGAATGAGGCAGAATTACTTATTAGAGGAATATTCTATTAAGGTGGCTATTCTGGGTACAGAGGAAGGTATCTCCAGCAGTTTGCTACTCCTATTACTGAATGTTAGTGCAGAATAATTACTTGCTTGCCAAAAATGAGAGGACATTGACCCCGCAGACTTATTGAATTCGTACTGCTTGCCTTCAGGCCATGTCGGGGGTTATTCAATTTTGCCTGAGGAGGACAATCTATTATGAGAGATGAGTCAAGAAGGCATCTTCCCTGATTGCCCACCAAAACCATTATTGCAGTGTGGAGGGGGCATGAGCAGCGACTGGACGGACAAGGCAGCGCTGATCCCGATTACCGGGGGACCAGATACAATTTGCATTATGAGCAGCAGGGGAGCTCTGGGCAATCAGCCGGGGATGGGCCGCCAGTCGCCCGAGCACCGCACAGCTAATTGCTTGTGCTTGGCGTGGCAACCCTCACCCTTGCAAGGAGGAGGCTGCGTGTCCTGATCTGCAACCAGGTGAATGTTTTTACCCACAAGTTATCCCCGAATGGAAAAAAAACCCCAATATTTAAAGTGCAGTACATTTTTACACCTCTTGTTGCATCTTGTTACAGTGTTAATTATTTGATGTTGATGTGTTCCAGCAACTTAATGAGACAGAGTCAAGTTACAGCTCCGTTTAAAATGAACTGACTTTGAAAGCCAACAAAAAAGGTTCTTCTTGGAGTTAAAAAAACAAAACAACAAAACCAAACGAAAACCCAGAGGTTTCATTTCTGTTGAAAGATAAATATGTGATCCTTTGCAACAAGCCCGCCCCAGCATCAATGGGAATCTTTCCAGTGGCTTTTAATCACCTCAAATCAGTACACTTTTTTTCACATGACAGTCCTGTTTCTACAAGATTTTACAGGTTCCTCAGCTCTGAAAGGAGGAATGCTGTATTACATACCTGAACACAGTTCCTTAACTCATAGAACTAACTGGACATATAAAATAAATCAATGTTTTCCCATTTGCAAAGGATATGCTCTTCCCAGTGTTGCCCAGTACTGGTGAAATGGATCTGAATCCTGACTCAAAGCAAAATGAAACCACTGGAAACACTCTGTGATTCATTTAAATGTGTTGGGTTTTACTTGAAACAGATTAAGGTCTTTGCTTGTGAGAAAACAGAAACTTGGAGCAGGAATTCATGTGAAAACATAGGTAACAGCACAGAAAAATTAAATCGTTTCCTCAGTTCTTTTAATAGAAAAGTGTCCTTCAGTCCTTGCACCCTGTTTTCCAATATTTTGGCTAGGCTGGAATTGTAAAACTTTGATGGGAGGCTGTTGTATCAGGAAAAAAACCAATTTAAAAAATCCTATTATCCATGAAAGCCTGAAATGTCTTTGTCTAGATATGAAAGTTAGTTAAAGCCTATGGCTATCAAGCTTACAAAATTGAAGTCAAGTATGCCTTTTAATGCATCCTAGTAACCATAAACCCCCCCCCCCCCCATTTTGTAATGTTATGCCATTCATGTTGCCCTAAATGATCAAATTTAAAAAGAGAAGAGAAAATCTATCTATATTATCTATCCATGGACCACCAAAACCAAGAGCAAGGCAAAGTGGTTATAAATATAAACTAACTTATTCTGCCATGGTGACTATCTGTCACTACTCTGTGGGGCGGTTTGATAGGTACAGTGTGTACATATGTACAAGTTACCAAACTGATTCCTTTTGAAACCACAGTTTGGATTACATGAGGGCAAACAAAGGAAGATGAAGATATTTTATAAAGGTTGTTTGCAGAGAATAAGAGCAGCCCATATTCAGAGGGCTTGGTTAAAGACCTGTAGGTGTATTCAGACTGATAAAGTCAGTCCTTTCCTCATGAAAACTCCATCCCATAATTAACTGCTCTCCTTAAATTAAAACAAAAACAAACAAACCCAAAATAAACTGTTCATAGTAACTTTTTCCACTCACATATTCCTTTCCTGAAGCAGAACAGTAATCATCAGAGTAACTGCGAGCTGCATAAACACAGATATTGAGAGTCACTTGGGCCACCTGGGATATCCCTTTCATCCAGTTATTGCAGAAGAGCTCAGACCTCCCATCCATCCTGGGTCATCTGTACCAGCCTCACATCGATACCTCCAGTTGGGCTATCTAGATTGATAGGCTTTTGATTCACATCTTACAGAAATATTACGGAACTATAATAAAGCATTATATACTATTAAAAGAATGCTGAGAAGAATTCAAACCTTGCTCTGAAAAAAGAGCTTTCTTAATTTACACCTTGGTTTTCCTGGAGTGAGCACTCCTGTAACATCAGACAGCTTCAAAGCACTGGGACAACTTCTGCCTGAAGTGAACCAAGGGACCTCTGGCCAAGATCCTTCTTGTCATATTTTCCATGTGTCCCAAAGTGAAATATATCCCATACGCTGCATGATGAAAAGTTCTTGAGCACCATATTACTATAATGAGATAACGATTATAATAACATTTTGCATTCTCAATTGCTTATTCAGTTGAAAGTTAAGTCCCAAGTTACATGCATGAAAGAACAGTATTATTAAAGAAGACTCCATTTTAATATTTACTAACTTCTTAGTGACTGACTTGGCAACGACCGTAACATTTTTTCAACCATAGGGGTTTTTGAAGGCTTTGTGCTCTTTGAGCAGGATTGGGAAAAGCTCTGAATGGATTTCCTTTGTTTTACTTTCAGGCATGCTAATGAAAGAAATTTCTCTGTGGAGCCTCATACAGACATCCAAAGGCTTCCTCAGCCATGCTGAGCTTTGAAGTACCTTGTCCACTCCAGGAAGATACGTACAGCAAAGGGCAGGGGACATATTCGACTCTTTTACCCCAAAACATAAGCAGAAAGGAAAGAAGCAACCAATTTGTTACTGCACTTGGCAAATAATTGCTAACAGGGGTGGAACCATGACAGCTGAGAATCTTCCTTTTCAACAGAGGAGAGCAGCACAAAAAAGTTACTTTCCTGACATTCTGATCTTCCCTGTTTGGCCTGCTGAGAGGGCAGGACACACTACCTGAGGAGAGGCTTGGCACTAAAATGGCTCTGCATTTTAGCAATGTAAAGTTTGCCTTCCTAGCATATTTATCACAATCTACTAGTTTTAAATAGTAAACCCCAACTATTTTATGTAGTCTCTAAACACATACCATCTATCCAACCTTTCCACAGAGACCACACAAATTCACATCACAAGATTGTGTTGGCATCACTTCGATCTTTATAGGAAGGTATATGTAGGTTATTCTACAGATGAAATACATTTCTAATGATTAATTCTCCACTGCAAGCCTGTCCCACCCTCTCTAGAGAGATCAAAAAGCTGCAACTAAATCTGGGGTTTGTTCCATTAGTATGTATGCAGCTTTTCTTGTAAATGGGCTAACATATATGTACTATATCAGAATGACAGCATTGCTATGGCTCCAGTGGCTTCACTGTAGGTGCCAGTATTTCTCAGGTGATCATCACAGTCCATGGCCTCTGGGGAACATACTCTAGCACAAGATGGATCTGCACAACAGCAGAAAAGAAAAATGGCAGGATGATCACATATCTTTCAAAAGGTTGTTTACCTGCAATATATGGCTGTTTATGGCCAGAAACAGAAAGCTTTAATGAATCAGGAAGAAGTGTTCCCAATTCTTAAATCCCTGACTTGTATATTTTAGAAGTGCACCAGATACATATCTGCTCTTTTCCTGCTATTTTTTGCTTTCTTTCCTGCTAGTTGAACAACCTTATTAACATCCCCAACACTGGATCTCCAAGAATTAGCATTTCATAGTATGTCCTTGATGAGAGAGTCAGATGAACCAGGATGGAGAACAGACACACATTGCTCAACTCTGCCTTTTACTCTCTCATGAAATCATTAACACTTTTGTATGAATGAAGTCAGTAAGGTTTGGCTGAGGAGGTGATGATGCTGAGCTCCATCCTGCATTGCGAACAGACACCCAGTGCTCCACATTTTCCCATGGCAGAAAATGGCTCTTTTAGCATTTTACATTAGATAAGGTTACTCCTCTGAGGAGGTTGGCAGTTGTTTTTTTTTTACAAAAGCAACCTCTCTCCTAGGCAAGTGCCTGGAACTCAATCAGCACCTCATCTGGAAGGATTGACTTGAGACATTGATTCTTGAGGTGCTGGATTAAGGCAGCAGGAGCAAGGCAGATTGATCCCATTTGTAGCTTTTTCTCTCAGCTTTTACGCTATACATTTTTACATTTTTCAACTCCTTTTCTCTGTCTAGCTTTTGAGAGAGAAAATGCTTTTCTCAGAGGTCATTTTGGATTCACAGATATAAAAGCATATCTCAGGCTATTTCAAGGAGCTGATCAACTTAAAATGGAGTAGAATTGAATAACTCAGTAAATTCACTAATTGCTTCAAGTGTTTCAGGCTTTTTGTGTGGTTTCATATTAAATAAGGATTTGTTTAAACAGATTTTGGAAACAAGCTTTTCTAGACCATCAATATATTCTACCAAGTAAATTACTGTTTAGAAACTCTTGTCATCTTGCTTATCTAATGCAGTACAAGTCCAAAGAGCTGTTAAATTTTTCTATAGAAATAATTGATGTGCTTTATTCTTTAAAACATTTTAAAGCTCTAAAGAGGAAACTTTTCTCTCAGACTCCAAGTTATAGAGATACCTTTTTGTACCCATTCACAAGAGCAAGTTAGCAGAAATGCAATGGACCCTGTAAATGAAAAATGCCTGGGAGAAAGGATGAGCAGCACAGGACCAACAAAGCATCCTTCTCTGTTTCTCTGCTAGGGAGAATTTGGCAAAAGCAAAGGAGAGATTTTCTTTCCAGCAATCCCCAAGTGCCAGTGCAATCCTTGGGAGCCATCATCAGCCATACATTCAAGTAAAGCATAAACATGCTAAACCTGTCTCTGTAATGAATAAGGTCTTCTGGCACTGCATATGTCACTTCTGGTCATGGACCATAATTCTGAGCTCAGCAATGTTCACATATATACCTCTGTTTGGGACAGCAGCAGTAAAAACTGAAAGGTCTCTGGTTTCCATATGATATTTTCTGGCATAGATAGATTTTGCTCTGCACTGGAGGATTAGGATTAGAGTACAGACATAATAAAACTTCATGGTTTCTTTTCCAACATGGGTTCTTCTTATTAGAATCATATGGGGACATAAACTGATCATAAAAATAGTAAATCTGTTATTATTTTAGTTATATTTATTATTCATACATGGGATAGATTGTGGAAAAATAAAACCTGGATATGTATTGGCAAAGTGATATTAATAAATAAATCATCCACACTAGGTTTCCCCAACATGAGAAGTACTTAAGTAAATAACAAACTTGAAAAAATCTGCTTTTGACTGTCGTGCACTATTCCATATAGGACATCAAAACGTGGTGTGAAAGGTGAAGTAATTTCTAGGACACTGCTGTCAAAGTTCGTATGCATAAAAGATAGAAACACGTGTAGCTAGAAGAGAAGGCCATCAAACTGGCAGATGAAGAGAACTACATTTAGGTAGGTGGATGAGTGTAGGAAAGACCCACGCTTATAACATCAGAAAGAATATTATCTCTTAGGTTTAGACATAGCTTGGGTGAGAGGATCTTGGGTGAGAAAAGCTCATCAAAGATGAATGAGGTAAATAGAATTGACTGATGGGCTACTGGAAAGTTAGACTGACCTGTCTTGCTTATAGTGACTCAAACAGGAGGCAGTGGCAAGAGGAAAGAGAAGTTGTTATAGATCTTTGAACCAGAGGGGTTGACAAAGCATGTAGGAGGAAATGGAAAAACGACTGGCTAAGGTACTAGCTTGAATAGAAGAAAATAGATCCAGGGTAATGAGGTAGAGGTGGCAGTTTGGTTAAATAAAATTGTCACTCAAAAGACAGAAATAAAGACAAGAATAAGGTCCTCTGAGTGTGAATATGCACTTCTGGCCTAATAGCAACAACAAATACTGTAACAGAAAAATCAGCTCATTCGAAAGAGAACAACCAGCTTCAGTTCAACAGGGAGCAAACCTTTTGAGCTCTTTCCCTCTCCTTAATTAGTTTCTTTGACAGTGTTTTCCCTCTGTCCATAGTGATTCTCTGATGTTTTCTCCCAGAAGTTTTCTCTAGGTTCTTGCAGCACCACTGAAACACATAAAGTAGGTGTTGAGCCAAATCATATCCCAGAACTAGCTGTCCAGCTTCAGTTCCCCAAGGAAATACCAATTTCAAGCACATGGCTCACTCAATTGTTTTAGCACCTTGCACTCAAACAACCACAACACAGTGAATTTCTGGAGGACACAATTGACTCTTCTTGCTTAGAAAATTTAGGAGAAAAAAAATGTCACCTTGTGCTGTTTATAAGATAAAACCTGAATTGCAGCTTCTGTGGATTCCCACGTGATGCATCTGAAAGTGAAAAGTAACCCAGTGAGATGTCGGGCTTTGAACAGACTGTTGTGTTTACACTTTCCATGTTGTTGTCAAGTCTGAAACAAGTGTCTCAACTCCCAGTGGCCTCCAATTACTGGACAGCCACAGATGAACTTGCAAGAACAAACACTAATCTGAGGCCAAAGAGAGACCTTATAAAACTCTTCCTAGGGAGTGTGAACTGTGCACAGAAAAGGGTGCTCAGAGTGGTGAGCAGAAATTGGAAGGGAGGCCAAGTATTTTAAATGTATTTTAAACCAGGACCTAGCAGGGCAGTGGCCCACAGTTTACACATCAAGGGTGGGAAAATGGGATATGACAAGTGGGTCAGCTCTGTTGTCTCTGTCACTTTCAGATGCTGAAACACTTGCAGGCTGCTGCTTTCCAAAATAAAGTGTGGAAAAATCCAGTCAGTGTCCTACATCCTCACCCAAGCCCAACATGTCTCAGAATTAGGAAAGGAGGTCACCTCCCATTTCTGCCACCAGCAAGTCTCAGGGGTCATGCTGCATGCTGGGTTGCAATTCCCCTGCAGCCCCTGCATCAGCCCCCATCCAACCCTGTGAGCCTGGACCAGGGCAAACCTCTTTGCAACACTGGCTCTGCCAGAACAGCCACTAAAGCAGGAGTCAGCTCCTAATTCGTGTTCTTCTCCCAGGGTCTAATAGATTTTCCACTTTGAAATTTATTTGCGAAAAGCTTTCAACCTTGTCTTACCGTGAAGACACTCAGTACATTTACCATATCTGATTATGAGTTTTGAATGGAATTGAATTATTTTACAAAATTCTTTTCTATGATTATCTCACCTTTGTCAAGAAACCATACAAATTCTCAGCTCACCTTCCAAAACATTCTTCTGCTCAGATTGACCGTTCTTCAAAGGACCTTTTACAGAAGGAAAGAAACAAATTAAAAATCCTGTATTGTGATCCAACAGCTATTTTTTCTTTTAATATGGCAACGCGAGCCCCACTTGCCCAGTTTTTTTACCTAATGTTCCTGTCAGTGCTGACGTATAAAACATCAGGCTAAAATTTGGCATCAGAACAGTGTAGCAGAAATGAATAGCTCCAGCTTGCAAATAACATTCATATTGACCACTGATCTATTGAACTGTTATATTTAGAAAGATCATTTCAAGGAAAATCTCAGAGGCTATTGAATTTGAAGCTGCTGCAGCTACTCTGCAAGGCTTTTCTTTTCTTCCTTTTCTCTTCCCTGCAGTGAATTCTCCAAGGCAAATGGAGTAAAATATTTTGCTGGAGGGGATACTTTACTTTCAAGATTTATTCCTTTGCACCGCAAATATATCAAGGAAAAAAAAAATCAAAGACAATAGCAAAAATGTTGAAAGAACTGGAAAGTTTATTTTCAGTCTCAGTGTGAGAGTTTGACAGTCAAAAGGAGATTGTTTGTTTTATCGTGGAGGGGGGGTTTATGTTAGGCAGCTATGATCAAACTGTTATAGCTCACATTATTTTATTTTAATATTAGTTGTTTCTCCTTTGATGCTATGTCAAGGGAAGAACTGTCCTTCCTACTTATCTCACACATCTGCTACAGAGGAACTGTCTGTTAATTATCTTGACAGATACAACCTGCAAGTTTGTTTTGATGAGCTGTGATCTATATAAAATATATCAAAGCATTATGTTTACAAGCCTACTTAGCATACTAGTAGCATGCATTTATAGATACCTGGTCTCTACTTTTCTCCTATCAATAGTTTGTATGTTGAGCTATAACTTGGCTTCATATTTGCAATATGACGCTCAGGTAACCATGCACACACACCATTACCATCTGCCTTTCTCTGAGGGGAGAAATATGCGTTAGACTACTTAATAGTCTGCAAAATCCAAACCTGAGGAAATGTTTTCCTGGTCATTTCACCCTGTGCATTCTCCTCCTCTTTATTCTCTTCTTAAAGCATCTTGTGTGATTTTTCAGCCCTTATCAAGGTTTGATATTGAAAATAAACAAATAGATCTTATTATTAAAGAGATTCTTGCCAGGAGGTAAAAGAAATACATGTTCCTAAGAGATTTGCTTACATATTCTGTGGATTGTAGATAGTATAGCTTTACATTTATTGAAATTGTCTTTTCCCCCTGAGTTCTAAGAAAATGTGCCTAAAGCTATTATCGCATCTATCGACTCTGTGGGATTTAATGGACGTGGCTCCTGCTCCCAAGTGGTTGGAAAATGACCTCTATGAAGCAAAGTTCAAGCAGAGTGAAAGCTCTGAGACTGAGATTAGAGACCTGTCAGTTGCTTGGTAGGATAAAAGTGTAAAATTATATGTGACGCTCAGTTCAGTCACATCAAACAGCTCAGAAATGTTTACTGAATGAACTACACAGTCGTTAATTACACTTTCCCCTTAAGTATTCACATTATCATGGGCAACAAATACCCAGAGAATCTGGAAAGGGAAAGCTGCTAATAAGTATGCAACAATTACAGCAGGCATGGCTTTGCACCTT
>NW_020955579.1:648181-692524 GCF_003031625.1 Empidonax traillii
CGCTCAGTTCAGTCACATCAAACAGCTCAGAAATGTTTACTGAATGAACTACACAGTCGTTAATTACACTTTCCCCTTAAGTATTCACATTATCATGGGCAACAAATACCCAGAGAATCTGGAAAGGGAAAGCTGCTAATAAGTATGCAACAATTACAGCAGGCATGGCTTTGCACCTTAATTTTCTTACAGTGATTATCTATGGTGAAGAGGCAAATTTGGCCTGTCATCACAAAAAGTATCTCTGTATCTCTGTTTCAGGTCTTCTGAGAAAAAGATATGATAAATTTTAAATCAAAATATAGCAACAGGAGCACATCTACTAACAATAAGATATACACAGCTTCCTCACAACATGGTACAAAACATTTCCTTAACCCAGTGACCTTTAGTGACCAGGCTGTTCAGTGTGGCCACATATATAATGTCAAATGATTACAGCAGCAACTGAAACCTGATGAATCAAAGTGCATTGAAATTGCTCTTGCACTTCTTTCTGGAGGAAGTGCATTAACCTTGTATACCATGGATTTTTTTTTCATTCTTGCAACTTCCTTATATTAGAAATTGCTTTTCTCTTGATATTCACTAATTCCAAATTTTGGAACAATACAGAAGACTATTAAAGAAAGGTTCTCCTTCCATAAGCAAGGACCCCGTACTACACTTTAACTATGGCCCACAGAAACCTCTGACCACAAACATGATCCAGAAAGCAAAAGCAAGAGGCAGAGGGCCCAGGGACTTCCAAGCTTCATAGGGCAGTTGTGGTAAGCTGGCCTGAGCCACTTCAGGTGAGAAGGGAAGGCTGGGGAATGCTTTGCTGCCAGTGTCCACATGCTAGATGACATGCTCCAGCCTATCCACTTACAAGCTGTTGGAAGCCCATTGAGACACCAAGGTCATTAATAAACCTACAGAGCAAGAAACCTGCAATGATCCATTTCCATCGGCAGACAGGCCATGAAGCACTCAAGAACTGTACAGAAAGAGAGGCTGTAAAGGAAGAGAGGTAACTGCTCAATCTACTGCCATCTGCATGCTGTCAGTGGCCAATTTATGGTTCCTGTTGTTGGTTTTTTTCTTCTTTCCTTCTTTGAAAATGTGCTTTACTCAATAGAAGTCTCTTTTTTTTTTTTTCTTCTTTTTTTTTTTCCTCAGTGATTTTTTGATAGTACTACACTATGCTCTAGTCAGGAAAGGAAGAATCAATTTGTTTGATAGAAGAAATACAGCAGATAAAAAATGATGCCCAATAAAAGTCAGTTATACTAAACTGCTGAGTCAGTCTAGAAGAAACTGAGCTTTGCCATCTGAATATTTTGCTGCCTCCTCAAAGAATAGTTTAGTGAGCTGCTTCACAATAGCAAGTTTGGACAAAAAATTATTTCACATAAAGATATTTGCTGTAACAGTTATCACTGAACAAATGTAGCCTTACCTCTGTATCTACATTTGATATATAATCTTTGATTTTTTTACTCTGATAAATTTTCTCAGATAACAATTAGCTTTTCCCTGATCTTTTTAAATTTCAAATTCTTTACCATCATAAAAAGCCTAATTAACAAATGCAGAACATTCATCTTCTACAATATATTTAATAACCCTCTAGTAAAAAAAATTATTTTTTCTTTTCACTTTTATATGATCTCTAAAACATGTGCTTAATTAAAATTGATCTCTCTTACTTGAAATCTTTACAGAGCGACTTAGAGAAACATGGCCTCAAACACAGTTATTTGAAATTACATTAGCAGCAGATCTAACCAATAATGTGTAATTGCTGTTTCATAGTGTCACTTACTGTTACAGTCTCAGGCATTTTAATCATGATGAAGTATACGTGATTTCCAGCTGATTTTTACAGACTTCTTGATTAAAACCCCCAACATTCTATAAACCATTGTACCTGGCACGATGATCAGCAGGCAGGACAGTTTACTTGAATTTTCAAAGGGGAAAAGTTTTTTTCTCAATATGGGTATTCTGGACTAATGGGGGTCCAGTGCCAAGTTCTGGGGTCCAGTTCACCATTAGAGGTCACAAGGGGCACATCCCACAGTATTTTACCTATTAGCTGACTTAGCCATGCCATGAACTCTGAAGAATTAACCCAAGAGGGCATAATATTTTGATTTTTAAAGATGTAAGTTTAAGGCTCTGTAACAATCCTTAAATAAAACACATTTTTAAAAAAATTAAAAAAACCCCTTTCCCTACTATCTTCCTATGTCTGACTCTAAATAGGCAGTAGTCTCACTGATTCATTAGCTTTCCTAATCTCTTCTGGAATACTTATTTTATGCTTGGCCAATTATCAAACTTTAAAATTTCTGTTTCATTGACAGAGGTATTATTTTTATGAAAATACAGAAATGGATGTCAGAGAAATTAAACCTGTACTGCAGCCAAAACATATTAAGGACACAAGGACATTTTCCAAGACATCTGAAGTAGCTCAGAAATTTTTTTTTATGTGGAAAACCAAATGTAAATATGTGGAAATAAAAGGAGTACCTCTTTTACAGTTCTTTGCCAGAAGGAAAAATTCCCACATCATTGCCATTCTCCAAATCGTTAGCTTCACTGTCTCCAGATATTTTGAAGGTAGATGCCTGAAAGACAGTCTGACATGAGAAATGCAGCTCAGGTAATTTCAGACTCTCAGAATATTCTGTGATTTATCAGCCATCCAGGAGCAGGGACACACACACACACTCTGGAATGGCTGATGCATGGAAAATACCTCAAGTCTCTCTTACATACAATCTCTTAACAAATGGTGGAATTTTAGCATTAAACCCAATCAGATTTTGAGTGAGGAGTGGGATCAAGATAGAATGGGCAATTGGTTTGGTAAAAAAGTTTGAAAATCCTGATGAAATAAAGCACCTTTTAAAAACTGTGCACATATTCCATGGACAGAATTCAAAGACTGTAAGGAAAGAAGCCTTCTTGGAGAAGGATATTTCCTTTAAACAAATTAATGACAAATTTTCAGAGCTGTCCCTGCAAAGAGTTTACACAGTCCTAAATCTCTTCTTAACTCTCCTACTTTTGATTGCAAAGAAAACAATGAAGTCCCATACTCTATTATTTGGAAATTACTGTCCAAATCTTCCTCTCTGGTCTCCTTATATTCTCCTTTCCATTCTGAAGGTATTAGCATTAGTAGTGAAGAACAGCTCCTGAGGCTCCTGCTAATCTCAGGGCAATAGCAAGCGGATGAGATGCCAAGGGAGTTCCACGGTGATGGATCCCTGCCTAGGTGCTGACAAGAAATTGTTTGGTGCACATTTTCTGTAGTAGGTATGCTAGCTATCAGTCAACATGACCTGGGGTAGATATAGTCTGGGACTGGATCCTGAAAAAACAGGTCTAGCTTTTGTTTCTGAGAACTTTTCCTATTTGACTTTGACAATTCCTACCCTCTGCAATAACAGTCATGAAAAAAGACATTCCCAATCAAAGTGGAAGGACATTTTAAAAGATGGAAAGTGTTTTCAAATGTTTCAAACTTGTGTTTTATTTGTTTTTCATAGAAATTATTAAAAAAAAAAAAAAAAAGAAAAAAAAGACATGAAGGATATGCCCTGGGCTTAGTTTCCTGTGAGCTAGGAATAGGATAAATTATGTCTTTGCATTGTAAAAGGTGATCTTTCCTCCCTACCAGTGCTATAAACATCTGCAGGTCTGTATCCACAGGGAACAATTAATTTTTTCTCAAACAAGTTTGCTCATTAAAGTATCTGACTATAATTTTATTTATTTCCAATAGATGATGCTCTCTTTTTGTAGCAGATGTTGAAACTGAAAATAAGTTTCCTAAACACATGCTGTTGCAGTTGGGGAATACCAAGCATAGCCTGCCTCCTGTTTGTGTTGGAATGAAGTTATGTGCTCTACCCCTGGTTTTCAGTGGGAAGTTGTAACTGGCTAAATGACAACCTGAGAAGGGACAGGTTGCATCTCTCAAAATATTTCCTTTATATAAAACATGAATGATACACTGAAGTCAAATATCATATGATCCAAACAGAAAAAGATAAAAGATCATTCCCTTTGCAGATGCTCAGTCTTAACATTCCCCCCCGGTAGCACCACATCCTGTCACTTGCAAAGCTTGTTCTGGCTCTGACAAGGCCTCGATGTGCAAATAAAACTGCAATTTGTAATGCCCTCTCCTGCCACCTCCATTTTTATTATTCAAAATATCCTATCTGATCTTCTTTCCCACTTCGCAAAATATAATTTTTCTTTGAAATTCGCCTTTTATTGTTCCAATACTTTTGCTCTTCCTGCACCCAGAACCCCTGGATAGCATTGTGGATTGCTTGCACCATCAGAGGAGAGGGCACAGCAACCTCACTGCTTTCCTCAGTGTGATCAGTTTGAGACAGTCCTCCAGGCAATTTAACAACACCTTCTCCCTGCCACAATAAACCACTTTATAGCACTCTTACACTATTCAAGTTGACCTGCAGGGCACATTTCAGTAGCAGCTTAATTCACTTGCTCCCTTTGCTCGAGTTGAAAACAGCAAGGACATTAGTTGTCCTATAATGTGACGTCTATGTCTTGTTTCTCCTATTATCTAGACTAAGTAAATCATAACAACGGCAATATAGTTGCACGTTGATTTAAATGAAGAAATATGGTTTGATGTTAAAATAATTCCTCTAATTTATATATAGCAAAGCCTCGTACAATGCATTTTGTCAATGACATCCCAAATCAAGATGTGCAATCTCGAGAAATTGTTTGATTAACTTCCGCCTTGTAAAACATCTTCTTGTGGCAAGTACTTAAGCCTCTAAGAGCTGCCAAGTTCAAGCCAGTGTGGCTCATGCTATAAGTCTTCCTGCAGCCCTTTGGGCCACTCCGTAACAAGAGCTACCATTTTGCTGTCACTGTCACTTCGCATATCCACTCTCTAAAGCTCTGTTTGTTGTTTCATTCTGTTCTATGTCTCCCTTAGGAACTTCTTCATTTTAATATAAATAGAGCGCTTCATCATGCAGTGCCAAAGACTCATGGAAGGTACAACTCTCAATATTACTGAAAACGACGCATACAGATGAATTTGGCAGCAGATCACAAACAAAGGGCCTTAAAGAAAAGGGGAAAACTTCCTAATCCAGAAGTGTGGAAGGGAAGGGCTTGAAAACAATAAAGGAAAGGGGAGATGAACACCTCAACTCTGCTAACCATTGGTTTGATTGTTATTCACAAACATAACTGGAAGCAGATAATAAAGGCTTTTTGATATATGGTACAAATGCATCATCCAGTTCTGTGTATTTTTCAAAGTCAATTTTTGATTGGATTTTTTTTTTTAACATGGAAATTCATTTTCCTTCGAAATTCAGATGATTTTTAAAAAATCCAACCATATTTATCAGCAAAAAATTTATATATTTTTAAGAAAGCTATGTTTCAGAAAAACATTCATTTTGGAAATTTTAATAAATTTTTTTAATGCTGTTTAAAATTTTACATCCTTTTAAATTTTGCCTTTTTTTTTTTTAATCTGCACATTTATATGATATGATCAAGGATTTGATAATAAGATATGACATAATAATATTAAAATGGAAAAATTATTGTATAGGATAATAGGATTAAGCATGCCCAGGCAGGTGCATGAACCTTGACATGTCATATGTTGAGAAAACACAAAATTAAAAGGCAGTTTCTAACAATTTTGTAATAACAGCAAAATATAATAATAATAGTAATAATAATAATAATCTTCAAACACTGCATGCCACTGTGTAACATGGTAGCTGTGATATGTTACATTCTGGTCATCTAATATTTATATCAGCAGAACCTTTTCTATTTTTGAAAGAAGGTATCTCTATAAAAGTGACATTTTCATAAGAGGTATTTCAGAAAAGGTGAATGAAATCAGGAATTATTTTAGTTCTGCAAAGTTCAACTTTCACATATTGGTGTATAAACCCAGTACCACTGGCAGGTTGGATCTAATCCCATTCTGTACAAAGTAGCATGGGATTTGCCTCAGCAATAGTTTCTATTGACTTCACTACGTTTTAACCATCTTGTCTGTTCTTGGCTTTAGCCTCTTACTTCGACAACATAACTGTTTCTATTATATCCATATGGAAATGCTTTGTGGATCGTATCCGCTCATGCTTGCATATTTAATGTGGTTGTTACAATTTAATAACTAACTGCACAGCAGTTCTTAGCATTTCTGTTTCATGTTCCCTCTGCAGTGAATACTCAGGTTCTCCCTCATATATTTACTATATTTTTCAAATACTACGTGTGCACAAACATCCCAGCCATTTGGAAATTGCTAATATCCAGTTACAAATTCACAAGTGGCAAATATGCAACCATGAAATTCAGTAGTTACAAAGCAGAACATTTGTACATTGTAAATTCCTGTGCATTTCTTAAGTTGCATGATGGGGAGCAGCAGGTGACATTATCCAGTTTTATGTGCGCTTTACCTTTCTCTAACACCCCTCTCTCTCCCTTGCCTCCTGCGGATGCTGCTGAGGTATAGAGTTTCATTCATTCACTTTAATGCTAAATCCCATCATGCTCAAAAAAACCTTTCCAGACAATCGAACATGACCAAAGCTGTTGTTTTTTAAATGGGTATATGTGTATGGTTATGTGTATCCTCATGTCCTTTTGTCAGGCTTGGAACAGGCTACCCAGGTAAGCAGTAGAGTCACTATCCCTGGAGGTACTTAAAAGAAGTGTAGATGCAGCATTTAGGGACATGGCTTAGTGGTGGACTTGGCAGTGCTGGGTTAATGGTTGGACTCAATCTTAAAAGAGTTTTCCAACCTAAACAATTCTATGATTCTTTATAGGTATGTAGACAAGAGTGAGCACAGAGGAAGGATAGAAGGCTCATTACAGTAATGAATGTATGTCACTTACCCTTTCTGCCATTTACACTGTCCCCCCCCACCACAGAATGCAAGCACCTCAAAGGTATTAGCTTACGTAACTCATGACATTTCTGTGACACAAAGGACTGATAGAATACCTTTTTTAGAAACCAAAAATTCATCATTGAGCTATCCGGTCAGTCCAGCATCTCCCACTTCGCTGCTCAGAAGCAGAATCCTGGGCATTCAACAAAACTTTCAAACTAAACAACATTAGGGCAACTCAGCTCACTGGTAGTGGTGGCGAGGAGAGGGTTTAATGTCCCAGCTTCAACCCCCACCCCCAGTGAGTGCTTTGGTTACTTTAGGTTGAGGAGTGCAATGACTTCTCTCCTACAAATCTACCTAAAGACTGAGGCTGAAGGATTGCGATCTCTCCCTCTCTTTTGGCCAAGAAAGATGCACATGGAAGGCTCAAACCAGGACCAGGCCACCTGAGCCTCAAGAGTAGCGTGTGGGTGACAGAGCCCCATGCCCAGGCATTTCCCTCACAGAGGAACACATCTCTAACAGCAATGTTTCTCTTTTTGCAGAGCTCAGTATTTGGCAAAAAAACTGCTGTGCAGGATGGGCTGATACGAAATTTATTTTTATGCACTATGAAAGTACTCCTAGACATGTGTGAGGGCTTTTACTACAGAAGTAACTCATCTCGTGTATCAGGCCTATGTTCTTTTTAGTGCAGCTGCAAATTCCAGTATTTTTTAAAACCAACAAATAAATTACTTTAACATTAGAGAAGAAGTATCATAGGGTTGATATATCAGGGAAATGCCAAGTCTTGCAAAACAAACTTGCACAGAAAGGAAGAATGAGGTGACTATTGAATTCTTTTTTATATATTTTTTAACATAATGATCTTCTCCCAAGTTACATTTAAAAACCTGTGTAGTCTGAATACATCTCAAACAGCTATCTTGGTATCTGTAAGATGCCCTTTTATCAGGCCAAAACATAGAGCTATGTGTTTATTATTTTCAAATATACAATCTCCTACTTCATAAGTAGCCCAGGAAATCTTCAACCACACCACATGCAGTAAAATGCTGCTTGGCAAATAAAGGGGAACAGAGTCTACATCACAATTATAAAAGATAGTGGGACATAAGCAAAGGTCATTATTTAATCATCTTCTACAATAATTGATGTTTTTCAATGAGGCAGAGAAGTGGACACAAACATATTTACTCAGAAGGCAAATAATCTAGTAGAAATATTTAAATGACTGTGGTCACATTCTGGTGTACACTTTGAAAATTAACTGGTGTCTGAACTTAGTTTCAGGTGTCTGAATAGAAGTCCGTTCTTATTACATTTTTGGTGTATAAATAATACATGGTATTTTGTGAGGAAATAGTTGTGTCACTCATACTTTTACTCTATTTGTGCCTGGAAGTCTTTGCCTCACCTGTGTCAAAACATCATAATCTTACAGCTGCTAATTGCAGCAGAGTGGCGCCTTGAGTTATTTTTGTGGTCAGCGTGAGATGGCATGTGACATTTTATGTTATAGTAACCCTCAATGAGGCCTTTCTATTGTAAAGATTTTAATGCAGAAAGAGGAGATTGGAATCCCCCAACATCACTTCAAGCTGTAATGCTCTTGATCATTATGTAAAATTAAGGTGATTAGATTATTTGTCATATTTATTACTTTAATGATAATACACGGGGATAAAACACATTAACTAGCTAATACTTTTAAGGCAGCTTGTCAAAATAAGTACATATTAGTTCAGTTCCAATTATGCTGGACTTTTGTCCAAGAAGAAAATGAGCAATAAAAGCAAAAATTTAAAATGTTGAGTCACACCAGCCATACTATAAACCTGCCATTTAGGGAACACATTTGGTGATATCCCAGAGCCCATATTTAGTAACCCTCTGAAGGACACTGGCAAAAATTTTGTTGTGTAGGAGCCGTGAAAGGACTGTGGATTTTGGCTTGGTCTGTTTTTAAAATGCTGACAGATCAGATGTGCCTTGAGAACCACTAACAACTGTATTTTCTAAATGAGCATTTCTTTAATCTTCACCAATTTCTTAACAGCCTACAAATAAGAATATGCTCTTTCAGCCGAGAATATGTATCGGGTTTCTTGGAAACCATCCCACTAGGGCATGACTATAGCTCCAATATAAGCAGTGAAGCACTTAAAGGGGGCTAATTAGCTATTTGCTGTACTTGACAGATAAAAGATGTATGCAAGCACAGATAAAAGACTGCAAATATAGATATCCCTGATTATGTTATTGTCCAACATTTTAATTAATTTCTTAGACCATCTATGTGTAATGTAAAAAGGTTTGAAAGATGTGACAGTAACAAGGCTGTGGTGTTTCTTTAACTAATCACCATCACTGCAGGGTGCTGGAAATTTTAAAGCACGTTTTATATGCTCATTTCATTGAAGAATTACTTTTACTTCTACTGGCCCTAATTTTTCCTTTATTTGCAGAGCAGCAATGAGAAAGGTGTGATTTGATTCAACTAGTGTGCTGCACAGAAGCCACTTTGGCATGTAAATCATCTACAGAGGAGACAGACTGGCTGGTAACTACAAATAGGGGCAGATGATAAGACCTTTGGTCTCCATTTGCAACTCTTTCACTGGGTGTGGAAATAATGCGGCTTCTCTGAGACTTGTGTTACTTACCCATGAAATTGGGAAATCATATTTATCTGTCACCTGTGAGCACAGTGTGGTTTTACACCCCACCACCCCTGAGTTCTTGGAAAGCCTGAAATGAAATTTCCTCATGATATGTTTTTGCTTCTAATTTTAGCCAAAACCAAATGCAAAGTTTTGTACAGTGTGAGGCTAGCCAGGCAAATAAATGCACTAAGCAAACCTTCTGAAACAAAAACATTTTGGCCGAGGGTTTAGATTCCAGAAGGAATTAGGGCTCCTTTCTGGTTTACTGATACGGTTTCACAAGTTCACAGTGACACCCAGTCACCTTGGCTATAAGTCATTTTGGTGTTATGCCATCAGTGTCACAGGAAGGAAGGATTTGGCCCATGCCACGTAAAAATAATGTGGTATGCGGGTAAGCAGATAGGCACCAACAGAGTAAACAGCAGTTCAGAAATCAGCAGCATTTTAAGCTTTGTTAATAGCGAGGAGCCAGGTACATTAAAGGAGCAGACAATTTGTTTGATAAGCAATTGATATTTGACAGGCCAGTGACAGCCATGTTGTCAGGAGATCACAGCTCCTGCCTCAGTATGTGACTTTAAAAACTTCACTAGGGGAAAAATTACAGTCAGGCAAGCAGCAGCAAGGCATAGCCTAAGGCGTTATCTGCCAATAACTAAGTCCTAGGGAAAACTGATTTGTGGCTTCTGATCACATGAACCTATAGCCTTCACTATTGACTAATTGTGGTTCATCTGGATGTAGATCTATCTTGGCTAACAAGAAAGCACTAGAGGTCTTCATTTAGCCATTGAGCTGAGTCTCTGGAGACATGTGTGCAGCTGTCTTTACCTTCGTACCAATCAACACATCAAAAGCTGCAGAATATATTTCCACTTTCAGAAATGCAAACTGCAAGTGAGATAAAGTTGCCAAACTAGACTTGAAAAGGAGTGAATGATTACGACTCTACTACAAATACATAAGATAAATCATTTATGACCATGCAGAACTTTGCTATCTATATACAATGGAGTCAATTTATCAGCTGGACAGCCACATCATTTTAATGTAACTGTAAAGGATTAAAACAATTTTAGGTGCCTTTTTTTCCTATAAAGCATCAAACCAGGGAGAACACAAGCAGACCAGGTGAATTCACATTCCCTTGCACAAAGTGGCCATTGAATGATGCCATTTTGATTTGTTTTATCTTAGTGAAAATAGTGTAGTTAAAAATAATCTACTTGGCACCATAAAAATTAGCTGCTAATTACTAGGCGAAGCATCTTACCTAGTCCAAACATTATGCTAAAACTGGGGAAAAAATATCAAACAGTATTATAGAAGTGTTTGAAGCTAAAGCTACAGGAGAGACAGGGTCACCAATTTTAACTTAAATCACTGTCTTGGCTTCTGCTCCAGTTAATAATTCTTTCAATTAAAGGCTGTTTTGGCAAGACACAGTCTTGTAAACTTCAAACCTCTGAAGGAGCTGAGCTCCATCAATGCTATCAGACTTTAAAAGTCCACAGCAATTTTAGGGCTCAATTATTGTTTGACTTCAAGTTCAGATTTAAGTCACACTGGATTTTATAGGGAAACAATTTGCTTCAGGCCCAGCTGAACAAGAGTTTTGTGGTATCCGTTAATCAAGGCAGGACCAGCCAGTGTTAGATCTGACTCTCAGTCTCACAACATGAGGCATGCCCAAAACAGCACTGCTTTTTCTTTTTTGTAATGTCTCTAAGCTCTAAGTTAGGAGAAAAGTTTTTCTTATGAGATTTCTATTTCCTCTCAGTCCAGCAGAATGGGAATACAAAATGGTGCAGAATCTTTGCAGGATTTCAGTATCTCTGCATGCCAGTTTGGCTTCAGCAGGGAAATCGCAAATATTTTTGCCATATCACATCCTGCACAGTTAAATTGGGGTTAACAGTCTGTCAGAGAAGAGCAAATTGATCACATAAAATTAAAAGCAATAAAAACATCTCCTTAGAATGTCAGTCTTGAAGGTAACTTCACACATTTTTAGTTATATTAATGAATAAATGTTACTGGATTACCTGTCTTGACCAAGATCAAAGAGAATAATAAAACTAGGTAAGCAGTCTGGGTCTAGGAATTACTAGGAATTTAAAGGAAGAGATGATATAAATTTAAGACCTGTTCTTGAGGGCAGATTGTTTATATAGAAGAAGCTTATGAATGTGTTTTCGAAGTTCTGAGCATTTAACATAAAAAATTTCTGCATCTGTTGAGGTGTACCTATTGCTAGTTACTTTTACTACTACTAATTTTTTCCTAGCACACAGATGAACTTTTTTTTCTTAATAGTTAAATATATATATATCACATTTCTTTTTGTTGGACTTCCACTGTGAAATTTTTGCCCAATAGACTTAGGATAAATGACAAAAGCTCTTACAGGCAGGGCAAGCAGTTCAGCCTGTTCCCAAAACTGCCACATCCTTCTTGTTACAAAACCTTCTTTTCACATTGCTTATAATTTTGTAAAATCAACTCCCAAGGATAACATTTTCCACACTGACATAATTACTCTGGAAAATATCTCTACATCTTGCCTCCTGTCTTTTGAAGGACAGGAATGCCTCTATAGTCAAAGCAGGGATGACTTGTTACCACTTACTCAAAAATGCCTTCAGTTGGCCAAGTTGCAAAACTTTGTGAGGAAAACCAAAAAATAATAATAAAAAAAATTCACCTTTCAGTACAGTCTCAGTAAAAATAGCTTCTTTTAAGAATTTTTTTCAGAGTGAAAACTGAAGATTTTGCCTTACTGAACACACTCTGACCCCTACAAAAGACAGGATGGGCACAAACTTAGGGTAAGGGTGGCATGGAAGTGTTTCTAAAATTGTCTCTCAAAGGATTGTTCCTTGTCAGGGCTGCTGCCAGGTCCTGTAGGTACAAGCAGGGCATCGCCAGCATTTCTATATTCCTTATTTTAACACTCCTTATGGAGGTGGGAGAAGCCACTGGAGTTGGAATCCAACGCAGCGGAAAACTACAAGGAGAGAGATGCAGGGTTTACGAAAAGGATCCTGCTGGGAATTCAAGCAGAGGGAAGAGGGAAAAAATTGACAAGTACTGCACAGAGGAAGGGACAGGGAGAGAATAAATGAGACTTAATGAGAAATTTAAAGCTAAACTTTTTTTTATTAGGAAACACTAGTTTACCAACCTTGAAACTTCTCTGCAGAAATTAGTTTCATTCAGGAAATGGTTCCCACCTCTCGAATGGAAATTTTGGAAGCAGAAAAAGTCTGGGTGAAGAGAAGGGAAGGGGAAGAGAAAACTCATCCCAGAATAGCTCAGTGCTTCAAATGTTTGCCTAAGCACTATGAGACTTCCCTCAAGGTCATAACTCTAACCTGGACTTGAACCTCAACTTTCCACTTTCCACTGAAATATCTTAATAGTCAAGATATTGGTTGCACCAAAGAGAGTCTTCTTTGCAAATGCTTTTACACAACAAAGTACTCTTCTATTAGAAAATGCCAACATGCAAAATTTTTTCTTTACTCTAATTTACCACTCCTCTACCTGCCATGTCTTATATTTCAGCTTTTAAAGACAGAAACATGCTTTGTTTTCTCAAATCTCTCTCTTCTCACTCAGTGTGCAGGACCAAGCTGCTCTGGAGATGGTTTCAAACTTTGAAAGCAACAGCTGTAGTATCTGTGCTTCATTCATCACAAAAGTTACCAAATCTGCAGTAAAGAAAGGTGACCACCACAGAATATGACAAAAGGTTATCTCGTCTCATCATCAGAGCAGTTCACACTTGAGACTTCACTTCTTCAGAAATACGCATCTCTAAAAAACCCCTTACAAGCAGACATGAGTTAGGTGTTGTTACCTAGGCACCTGAACACAAACTAAAGGTGCTGATCTGCAGAACACACCACTCTTGGGATAGTTTGTAAATTTTAAGTACATACCATACGTTCTGAAGAAAAGAAGAATAAAGCATTTTCTGGATGAGTAGGCACAAAACTTCTTTAGTGTAAATGGAAGATTGTTTTCATAAGAGGAAGAGCTGATGATGGAAGAGAAATACACACAAAACAAGGATGCAGGTTATTGTGTTTTGTTATCTTAACCCCTCTCGAGTGTCTTGTAATTGTTTTGCAAACCGGATGGCTGCTTTATGAACAAATTGCCTTTCTTCCCATTTGGAATTTGAACTCTCCAACTTTCTGGAGGGAACGCCCTGAATCAGTCTGATATTCTTTGACAGTTGAAAAACAAATGAAGAAAATACTTGGCACATCAGAAATTTTTTTTTTTTTTTTGCTACCTCTGCAGCAACTTGAGAATTGGTTGAGTAAAATGACCTTTTCTACTCCTAAGAGTTTCACATTTCCAAATTACTAGGGCAATAAATTCTATAGTAAAGACATACATCTATCTCTATAATATAAACCAAAAAATATATTTTTTAAATCTCTTTGCAGAACTCTGAAACTCCAGAGACATACAACCCAAATAAGGAATATGAGTAAACTAAAGAGCAAAGTCCAGATAATTTCACCATGCTAGAAAGGAGATTTCACACTTTGGGTAAAACCTTAAAGGGAGAGTCTTCAGAATTAGAAGATGTAGCAGCAGGCTGGCAGATGGCAGTGCCAACACATGGGAGAATAGCTATGGCGAGGACTGAAGAGCTTTTGAAAATTCAATGCAGCTCTTTGGCTCTAGCAGGTCAGATCTCCTCCACCTTTCCCAAAGAGTATTTAGGAGGGTGAAAGCATCTGTAAATAACCTCTGTCAGGGACACAGCAGCCGTATCTCCTCGTGGGACACAGTTTATGCTTAACTAACGGGTACAGCTGTGGTTAGAAATGGCAGCTTGACATTCAATCCCATCTCTCCCAAGCTCATGACATCCTTTTGCAGGAAGAAAAGTCAGCAAGGCCTGAAGTACTTCAGGAATTCCCCTTTTACACACTGAGGAGGACACAGGATAAGGATTTGATACTAGGCACCACTTGCAATAACTCGGGCACACAAGAGCAGATGCATATTCTCAATAACTCCTCCTCTCTCTTTTTCTTTTTCTATCCCAAGAATGAAGCTAAACAACTCCTGCCATATTTTATTAATTTTTAAACATTTATTAATACTAAGATAACTCCAGTAATTTCAGCACAGTAGACTAGCCATAACATAAGAATGATTACTCTAATATGTGCCATGATTGATAGAGCCCAAAAGTGTTACCTCATGAACTGTGTCTGGAAAATGAGTGACCCCTACCTATAGTAACTCCACACAGAAGTCTATTAAACAGGATTGGCCCAAAGCTTTGTGGTAGGACACATTCCTTATGCCTGTGTGGTCAGAGGAACCTGAGGCCACAGGTTCACCCCTCCCCATCTGCATAACACACTGCCACCATTTCTCAGCCAGTCTCATGAAATCCAGAGCCTTCAGAAGAAAAATTTGGTCCAAAGCATAAAAACTTGATCCAACCGGTACCACTAACATTACCACACTGTTTAAAATACATCAGATGATTTAATGAGAACCCTACTAAGCATTGCAACCAAAGAGATTAATTTGAGGACTGGTACAAATGTCTTCAAAATCACACGCAGCATGTGTGTATCACCTACCTCATTTTTATGTGCTTCTCTCCTTTTTCTCAACTCTGTTTATCAAGAAACATTTCATCATTTCATTCCCCCACAGGTACAGTTTTCCAATTATTTTCTGCCTTATGGATTAAGCACCATATAATAACAAAAAAAGACACTATCTTGTTTGGTGAAGGAGACGTGTCTTACACTTTGCTAACATTATAGCCAGATTTCACGGTCATGGGAAAACAAAACACCCCAAATGGAGCAGTTATTAATTCAATAAATCCAGCTGCTTTCAGTGCTCTGGGCAAAAGGCAAAGTTAAAAGCAGCTGCTTGTTGACAACATGTGCGACCTCACCAGGGGAAGGTAGCTGTTTTAGCACATCATCCACCACTTTGAAGGCTGACTGCACTCAATTTCTTAGACAATCTACACACCATTTTCAGTTCTGTACCTCCATAATTTATCACAACAATACCTCAAGCATACAGATTCGGGGGGTGGGGGTGGGGGGATGAAAGCAATTTACAGTATAAAGATGAAAGAAGCTGGACGGCTCAAGAAGACCTACTATGTAAATCATATCCACAACTTAAAGGAATGTCACTATAATATTCTGGAATTAATTTCTCCAGCATTCCTATATAGGTCAGACAAAGGTAAATGTAGTTTCCTCCTCCCCTTACCACTATATCTGGAGTTGTTTATCAATATATTAAAGAGGAAATTGATTTTACCTCCCTTTCTCTATGTGGACAATAAGAACCTTATGTATAAAAACTTCTGATAAAAATAACAGTAATCAGTAAAAAATTAGTGTGCAATCTGTCTGTATGTCTTCCCCTCAGATTTTGGGCACATCCTTCAAAAGTTAGTCTTCATGATACTCAAGATTAATAAAGGAGAATAATCTTTTCCCAGCAAAAGGCTAGTTCACACACAGTGTATCCCAGACATATTTCACCAATTTTATCTAACTTAAAAATACAAAAGTTATTTACAGCCTTTATAACATTTCTAAAAAATTAAATGTGATTTTACACCCATTATTTTTAATTTCATTTCAAACAGAGATCTATATTTTCAGACAGCTTTCTAAATTACAATTGCTAAATACGTTTGATTAATCAAAGGTGTGTTCTCCAATGGGGAAAAACTGAGTTTTTTAAGACTATGTGCAGATAAAACTTTGATTTTTTTATAAATGCTTTGGTAACCATCTTTTGCACACAAGTGTTTTTTTTTTATTTTGTTCAGCAGGTGCACCACGTATCCCAAGGAGAACCAAATGTATGCGCGCAGATCTCTTTACACAATTTTCCCTCTTCTCTCAATTATTAAGGACATATTTATCTGAGAAAACTCTACATTTACCTACATTTATTGTATGCTTATTAGCACTTGAACTACAGTCTGCCTCTCAGTCTCTTTCCCCTGGGATCTGCTTTTAAAGGGACAAGCATCTCAACAGTTTCAAACAGCTGCTATGGAAAAACATCATCATGAATGTTTCTTTCTTCCTCCTCAATTGTGGACTTAAATCTCAAAATACACTGAGGCTGAGTTGCAAGAAGCAGTTGCAGTTAGAGGATTAACTCCAGACACCTCCTGCTCCAGCAGGCTCGAAGTTGGGGCTTATACCAGTGGAAAGGTGATACAAGAGATATTCATCTCTTGCTTTTCACACTGGTGGGTCCTGACATTTTGGGTCAAGCTAACTTTTAATGAATGGGAAAACTATTTGAAGTTATATTTAAGTATTTCTAAATATATTCAGTGTTTTTCTCGCCTTCCAAGGAATATAGTTTTAGACTTCAGGCAACCAGTTTTAAAGACAAAAGGCTTCTGAAAATAACACAAATGTAAGACTGTATTTCAGCAGAATATGTAGTACATTTTTAATATGTGGTTTCTCACAGGAAAGGTAACCCATTCCCATACAGAGGAAATAGGGGATAACATGATAGCTTTTGAATGGATAATTCCTCAAACCATGCTTCAGCCCAAATCTTAAGATCCTTTTCTGACCACAACATACATATCCCCAGTGAATGTCTAAACTTCATATTTCTAATATCATCCTTCTTGTAGGCATACGTGTAGATCCCATTGCTCCCTACCCAAGGCACTTTGGGCTCGATCTATTCAATTCAACATAGCCATTACGTCATCATTCATTTAGCAAAGGAGTACATAAAACTGTGCTTTCAATACTCTGACTCCTTGCTGAAATCACCCACTCAAAGTTTGACTCCACCGTACCACAAAAGATGACTTAAAATTACAATTTGCTTTTTTTCCCTATCTACTTCTAATGTGTCACTTTGAATCTCCAGATTTCTTTGTATTTTTCCAGGTGGATCCCCTCTGCAAGACCCTGATAATCTTGCCAATGGTTAACTCTTAGCCATCAGGCTAGACATAACAATACTGTTGTATTTTGGGGGCTGATCATCACACCTCATTTCACTGAGGTTCCGCTGGGATGCACAGTGAGTGAATCACCAAATCTAAGGCTGACAAAATCACAGAAAAGCATTTGCCACCTTGCCTGGGTAAACAATGTTGGCCAGAAAATGCAAGTTGAACAGGGAGTATTTCATAGTTTGTGTCTAAACAATAAAATCTGTCCAGACAACATTTCTGCCTTTCTATAAAGCCCAGACCGTCCAATGTGCCTCTTTAGCCTTGGTGAACATGCAAGTGTAAAGGGTTTTAAGAGGATTTCTGTTAGAAAGCAGATGGTAATAACATTCAGTACTGAAAAATAAGATGGTACCCCTCAGATCTTCACACTAAATAGCAAAAATCTTTCCATACAGTAAGTAGTCCCATGCTATAGTGTGACTGAGTCAATTTTTATTATTCATATGGAAGTGGATGAATTGATATGAATAGGATTGAAACTGTGCCTCAACTGTGCTTCCAAACATGCACCAGTGTTAGCATTTTACTAAAAAAAAAAAAAACACAATCCCCCCTCCAACTTTTACAAACTGATGTGTTTTCTTGCTATACAAAACATTAATTTTTTAAATAATTGCTTTTATATAGAGAAATACAGAAAAGAAATTCTCACCTGATTATTTTTCATAGGACTTTATTATAGCCTTAGCTTGAACCTCCAATGGGCTGGGAAATTCTTTCGTTAGAATAGGAGGTTATACTTCATTGTCCATCACCTGTGCTGGGTCTGGGTAGACTAACTGGGTAGATCAGGGTACCTAGGACACAGGGAGAAGGAAAAGGAGGAGCTGTCATAGCTGCTATCACCAGGGGTCCAAAGAACAGCAGGTCAAGACTTAATCACATGTTAGATTTACAGCACCTGCACGAAATTTGCAGCCTTTCTGTTCAGGTATGAAGGACCTCCTGTGACACTTCGATAGTCATCTCTGAAGAAGGGAGGAGCTGGCTGTGTATGTGCAATGAATCTGAACAATACCAAGCCCAGCATGGTTCAGGAGCTTGGAATTCACCTATGTTAGCAACACGTGTGTCTGCAGGGTTTCCAGACTGCAGAGATCCTGACTTTGCCCCTGGCATTTCAGCTAGATGAACATAACCTTGTTCAAAAGCAGAGAGTAACAAACACGACGCTGTTTGTTGCACACAGCAGCTCTTGCATTGTACAGTGCCACCTTATCTGCCTGAGTGCTAAGGGGACTGTAAAGCTGCTCAAGTCACATCTTTTAATGTGCTATGGGGAAAGATAGTCAAGGGTGGAACTGCCCCAAATTTGTGGTCAAGCCGAAGAAGAGGGGATGAGGAGCATCCCACAGGCTCTCCTGGGAGGCTGTTTCACTGAAGTTCCAGCTTTTCTAACTTCAATAGCTGCAAAGCAGAAAGCCAGAAAATGTGTACACAGTTTAACTACTGTACCAATCTTTCCTTTAGGAGCTCTCCTGCTGCTATAGTGTTCAGAAGGCAGGGAAATACATTCCTTTCTTCTTACTTTCCTTTCTCACGTGGTGATTGTTACTACACATTTTCCATGTTCTGGGACTTGGTGTTTTTCCTCTTTCACTATCCTGTATATTTTGGATGTATCTTTTCTCAATTTGGAAAGAGGAGGAGCAAAGTCTATGTTGCTTGGTGACTTCTCAAGTTCTTATTTTGCAATTCACAACAATTATATTTGTATTATTTTAATTACAATTATAGCCAAATAATCACAGCCTGAATATTGTCTTCCTGCTATCTTAAGAGAGCTGTCAAAATCAAAAAAAACCCCAGTCATCTGTACACCTTAAGTACTAGCTACTGGAAAAAAACTCCATTTGCAGTAGATTTTGTAATATAAAAGTTTTCCATGCAATTTCAGAGGAGAGAGTTCTTCTCAGGCAATTTTATAAAATGTTATCAGTGCTCCACGTCTATAATCTGGAATCCAGTTGTAGGGCAAATGCACCACATTGTCACAGTAATATTCGTTTTTATTTCTATTTATTCCTCTTTTTACAAATACAACCAAACGGCTGAAAGCCAGTTTTGGTCTTCTGTTATATCAGACACTGTTGTACAAGAAGAAGGAAGGAAACTGTGACACTCATGCAACCTCATTTTTGAAGGATAAATCCTTCTAGGGATGAGGAAAGAAAATCATGACTGCATTTTATGCCATATGTGGCACTAACATGAAAAATAATCTGCTTTTTCTACTGCTGACTGAATGCTGTGGGGGATCCCAAGCAGATATAGATTAGAGTATATATTTGTACTTTATAGTTACTGACAAATAACTCCCACTAGATCACAACAGTTGATGTGCAGTGTCACATTAAATGACAAAGCTTGACTCCCCTATTATCATCAGCTTAAAGTTGATATTTTTTCCTCTGTGAATTCCCCCCCAAAATTTCCAAACTGTTTAAATTATGTTTAATCTGATTTATTGAATGTCCCTGAAGATTTACTCTATAATAGCTTTGTTTAGAATGATACACTAACTCCTTCCCCCCACACACACCATTTTTCCTTTTCTTTTACATAACTAATTTCTTAAAACAAAAAAAAATAGAGTGTGAGACAGAAAGCTTATATTTCAGGGAAGAATGGCGTGAGGGGCCAGGGAGGCCACATAATTGGGTGTGATGTGTCAGTTTCTCTAGTGACTGTCGGGACTATTCTGTCATCACTTCCGCAGCGCGTAAGCGAGAGGACTGAACAAATCTCCACGTCTCCCATGTCTTAACCAAACACTGGAGTCTCCTCTAAGAAAAAGTTAGTCAGGAGGTGTGCAGGTGTTTTATACATTAGCAAAGGAAGGAAGAGATGGGGGAAATGTAAGAGAAAGGCAAAGGACCAGGCAGTGTGACATAAAAAGCGGGGCTTGCCAAAACCAGCGTATTCATACAGGTCCTGCTTAGTAAATTCTACTCCGAAGAATAAAATAATTAAAAACAAAATCAACCCCAACAGTCCAAAGCTACCCTAGCTAAAGGTAGATATAGCTTATTTTACAGCTGTGGGCTAGTCTGCAAGGACAGCTTTTTCATTATTTCCCTAGCTGCTTTCTCTTCCCTAAAGAGAAAACAGAAAAAACTAACAACACATCACACTTCACCTATCTTCTGAGCAATTTCTGAGAGGGCAGATAAACACAGTAGGTAGTTAAGAGACACTGCAGCTGTAGTTTTTATTCCCTAAACCTTCCTAAGAGTTATCCCATCAGTCATAAGGAGCAGAATTCAAATTCTCTATCTCAGGTGGCAAAAATACAGACCTTCAGATTGAAGCTGTTCTTCTCTTTATATTCAAATTAAAGAAACAGGCAGATGTCCAGGATAGTTCATCTGATAAATTTTAGATATTGATGTTAAAAGGAGAAATGCACCCTAAAAGTGCCATTTGATTTCCATTTATTTTGAAAAACAACAGACTCATTGTTCAGATGCAGATATATACATTACATTATAGTCTCACGATATGACAATGACTCAATGGCTTCTTGAATGAAACACTGACATTTAAAGAAGCAAATTAGGAAAACTCTATGTTTGCTTATTTATGTTTTAACAAATTCACACTTAAACCATGCCTAGTTCTGTAGATGAAAAGGGTCGTATACTTTACTTTGGTTTTGCCACACTCCTCTGCACTTCTGCTATGCTCAGTTAAACAGGAGTCCTCATGATAATCCGTGGTCATGATCCTTCCTCTTTCTGGTTCTGGACCTCTAAAGGCCCAGAATGTAAATTTAAACATCACAAAATTAAATTATATTCACTTCATGCATACTGGAACTCAATGACTTAGATTTTCTCACATAAATGTTTCTTTGTCTTTGGAAACTGTCCTATATCAGGAGTGGCATTAATTGGTTTAAAAAAACACTTTATTTTAGGCACACAAGATGTGTACCAACCTGTATCAAATCATGGATCAGCAATGCCTTTTTGCCATGTACCTAGACACCTTCTGATTTGGACAGTAAACTGGGCAGACACTAAGAGTTTAAACTTGGCCCCAGTGAGTAGATCAACAAAGCAAATCTCCCCTATGCTATGCTTCACTGCTTTGTTTTACCAGTAAAGTTGGCACTGCAGAAGTTCACTTCTGCAGTACAAGTTGGTTTAGAGCCCTTGTACCTGAAACAGTAATTGTGCTTTCTAGTGCCCAATGCTGCCATGATTTATATATACACACATGCATTAAATCCCTCAGGTTTCCAGAACAGAGAAAATTAGGGATGTACTACTTTGTTGTGCCTAACTTATGATATAAACTTCAACTCCGCAGACTGACACTATTTTTCACAGAGGTCTAGGAATAGGATTTTAGGGCATCATCTACTATTCTAAGTCCCATCCCTCTCACACAAAGAATACTGCACAACAAAAGAGCCCAGAAGGATTTACAGATTATATACAATATTGTAACCTGTGACAAACCAAGGTTCAGTGTAAAGAAAAAAAAAAAAGCATTAGAAAGTTATAGAACCAAAATGGAAATGTACTGTTACTATTTTAGAACTTTGAAATAAGAGGAAATATGTTAAAGGAAACCATAGACTGTGTGTACAGTATGGGTCACATCTCAGACCTGTTACAAAGAAGAGTCATCTGTACTCTTTGAAAACCTTTCAATTTAAGGCCGGGGAAGAAAAGAATGCCCAGGAGTTTGTCCAAAAACCAGACTCCTAATAAATATACTGTATGTAAATTATTTCAGATACTGTTAGAAATTACCTGAAATGGCACTTGAAGTCCCAAACTAAAGCTAGCCTGAATGCTCTGATTTTTATTTTTCTTTTGGTGCACACTTTCTATTATTAGGATGACAATCAGGGATGCAAAAACACCCCAAAATTTTGCAGCAATAGTCCTTTGATCAGAACTAGAAAGCCTGAGAAAACTTACAAGAAAGCTTGTTCTCAGGAGAGGAACTTCATCTGTGTTGGGGCAAACAGCATCCAGATTCCACCACCAGGCACATGAGAAATACCATAATGAGCACAGTCTTGTATCTTGCAGTATTTGAAAGGCTTGCATTTGAAGAGCATGCAAAAACAGAAACAGATTTTCTTTCTACTCTCTCTCTCTGCATTATATATTAGATTATTATTGCCATACGTGAGACCTGTGGAATTTGGGAAAAAGCTTTCTTTATGGGCATGACAACAAATAGGATGAGCTCCAGAAATACTATGCCGTAGGGTACGTGTTCTGGGACAGGTGTCCCAACCAAAGAAAATTTCTTATTTGACTTTGCTGGTCCAAAATGTACATTAATCACCTGACAGGGTCACTGCAGAGATCGTAGGATTTATTAGTTCAAACATCAAACATTTATTAGTTCAAACACTTCACATACAATAGGACATAAAATTATTACCTTCATATTATATAAATGACTGTGAGTGTCCTATTTAGGTTTTAAGTGTGCAGCCACAATGGAATTGAGAAGAAAAAAAACCCTTACACCAATATTGCCTTAAAACACATCATACATGGGAGATTTTCCATTTTGGAGGGGGAAAATCTGCAAATGTATAGAACACCAATCCTTTGTTTCAAATGCCGTAACTATTGATTTCACTCCAAAGTGCCTCTAAATGAATTTTTTTTAGAACAAGAAGCATTTATTCACTTAGCAATTTTATACTCACAAATTCTAAAAAATAATTTCTTTTAATTTCTGTTTTTAACAGGACAGAAGCCTGTTTTAATCATCCTGTTTTAATCTCCATCATTAATTGTCATCTTGTGCTAAACAGCAAAACTCTACGTGTGAAGGGACTGTGAAGAAGGCAGAAGCTACAATTCATCAGTACTAATACAATGTACTAAACAATGAAACAGAAGAAACTACAGAACAAGGCTAGTTGTGTTTCCTCTCATTAAATTTATATATATATATATATATTTATATCTATAAAATATAGTTTCAGTCATTTTACCAGTTAGAGCAGTAAAGGTTTTATCTTAAGTAATGGAAGCTTATACTCCATTTTAAATATATATATTTATGTGTACTCTAATAGATGTTTATGTTGTTACTCTTCTTATTTAAACTTGGGATTTTCAGTTTTCATAGAGCTAATGCAGGAAATATTTACAAAAAAACCCATCCCATGCTAGAATAGACACATTTTTCTAAAAACCTATCCTAGTAATGATAATTTACTGATCAGTCTTGTGAGACTGAGTCCAAGTAACACAGAAGTTAAGAAGCAGCAATCAAAAGACAGTTGAATAAATAATTTGTTATTACTTTTAGTCAATTCTTAACAAAGACTATTGAATTGCACATAAAGGAGATACTGATGAGAGAGCTTCAGGGAGAACTAACTGCTACCCAACATCCTTACTGAGACAAGGATTTCCAATTTTGAGGAATCAAATTCCCATGTATTTTATTATTCTTGCTGAAGCAGCAGCCAAACAAAACGTCAGCCAAGCTAACGTGCTGCTCACAACTCAAACCAAATGTAGGGTCTGATCCTCTAACTTAGAACCCATCCTTTATCTTCCCAAAGATCTGGGGCAAAAGTAAAAGTTTATCTGAGCAAGATGAGTACTGACTGCAAAGCAAAGCTGCATTCAGGCTGTCCAACCTTTTTAATTAAATGTGTCTTGTGAGCTCAGTTAGAGCAGAAGTAGAAATAGATCTCGGGGCCAGGTAAACTTGCTGGAAATACCTTAATTTAATAAAATAAATTTAAAAATGGGGTGCTTGCCAAAAGTTTTTAAGGTAATCTTAAGGCCATGCCATTGAACAAAAAAGAATTTTGAAAGAGGAAAACAGACTTTAAAAGAATCCTAGCTTTCAAAATGGAAGGCAGTTTTCAGTGGATTCCCATGGGATTCTATGCAGATCAACTGCCTCATAAATAACTTTGAGAAAGAATTTTGACACCACAAAAATTAATCATTTGATTGTAGAAATATTTCATGATTATGAGATTGGGAAAGAAAAAATTACTGTCAATGAATGTGAAGTAAAATACAGACAGGAAAGGCAGTCCAAATAATATCATGATAGACACTAAAGTCAAGTTTCAGGAAAACTGCAGAGGACAATAAGAACCAGTTCAATGTGTGGCCAAAAAAGAAAAAAAAAGCAAATAAAATAATTAGAATTGTTCCGTAAGTAATAGAGGGTAGTGTAAGTCATTGGTGTGGCAGCCACTTCTTGAAGACTGGATGCTGTTCTGACTTCCATAAAAATATAGCAGAGCTTCAAAAAGTACAAACAAGTGTAAGGCAATGGCAGAGAATGAACAAAGATACAAGTCCCATTCTCTAGACAGATAAATTATTTAGACTTGGGATCCTTCAACACAGTAAAAAAAACATGGTGTGAGAGAATTTGTTCCCTGTTTCTGTTCTCAAGTAAAAATTTCCACCGTGTCTTACAACAGGAGAACTAGGGAATATCAAATTAAATTGTTAGGCAGTCCACTTAAAATAAGCACTTTACCAGGAATTCTTTTTTTCAAATAATTCATAATTAAATTAATTGTTCAACCTAACTCATTGCTACATCGTACCACAAGTGTAAATAGAACTAAAATGCAACTGGGCAAATTTATTGAAGAGAGGACTATCAGGGGCACTAAAATACAACAATATGGTACAGCCTATGAAAAGAAGCCTCTAAAGCTGAGATCATTATAAGGTGGAAAATATTCTCTACTGGACATTTTCTTGTACTCTTTCCCTAACTTACTGGCCACTGTCAGAAACAGTCTAATGGGCAAAATGTACTTCTGGTGTGATTCAAAACAGTCACTTTTGTATTCTCTGCCAAAACACCAACTAAACAATTTTATTTTTGTCTAGTGGAATGGAAGAAGAACAAAATATTAGAAAACACTGAAAAAATATTTATTTTTGCTAGAAATAAATACATTTCATTCATTTCCATAATTTTTGTCCAAAAATTGCTTCAATTTCATGGAAGTTAAGAAACTTCAATTATGTTCAATGAAAATTCCCTGACTGTAAAATTCACTTTGAACTAGTCTTAAACACAAGTAAAATTCCTTTTTCTCTGAAACTGAAAAGCTCTGCTGGGTGACAAGAACAGATTAGCTATGACTAATCTGTACTGGTTTCATGGTTGTCCTTAGATACCTACTTCTTTCTTAATTGTCCATGGTCAGTAAATTACTGTGCAGTCTCAGGACAAGAGATATTCTAGCATTTCTTTCTGTATTATTTTATAATACTTTATAAAAATCGGAAACACTAATGTAGCTGGTTTATGCATGTTGAACATGTAAGTAAGTAGATACCATTTAAAGTCAATAAAAAGAATTGTTTTATTCTTGAACTACCTTTTCTGGTACATTAATGGAAGTTACAGATGATCATAATTTTAGCTTAAAAACCCACTAATCCTGGAAAATTAGAGAAATCAGCCAAGGGTTTTTCCACTGACGTATGGCTTCCAGACCTCAGAGAGGCTGAACAGGGAAGCAATCTGTTCACCCTGTAGCAATACTCAGCCTGATTCATCAAAAACTCTTCTCCTATTCCCTGAGCTTCCTGGGATCATCACTACTCAAAAAGACTGACAGAGTTTGGTCATCGTTCAACACCAAGCTGCTTTAAAGTGATAAATGTTGCATTTTTACCAGCTATTTCAGTTTTCTCTGAGTAAAATCTTCTATCTTCTGTTATTATTTGCAATTTGATGTTTAAATTATTTCATTACTTCTTTTTTAATAGGTCTGGTTGCATTATCTCCTGTTTTAATTACTATTAGTTTTCAAGATCCTAATACATACCTATATTGTAATATAACATATATAACTATATATATAATATGATTTCAAGCTACTGAAAGAATGCAGACTTATAGATATTGGTATCTATATCAGTTGACTGTGGTCTTGGACACTACAAATATTCTCTCAGGACTTCCTCTTTTTCTTCAACACACTAAATGTGCTAATGGTTTTGTTTTTATTTCACCAATCTTTTCATTTTCTAAAACTTTTAAGGTTTTTACTAGCCTTATTATTTTCCTTTTTATAGGGAGCACCATTGTTGTTTATTTTCTTTATCTGCCCTAGTGACATTTCCATGACTGAGACACTGAACTGTCTACCATTAAATTACAGACCAGTAAAACTGTCTACTCCTGTAAAATGCAGAAGGGGTCAAGAGTGTTCAACTATAAGCTCTATAATTTAATTTTCATCCTAACTCACCTTTTCCACTGTGGAAAACTGTAGTCCTCACTTCTCTCCAAATGACACCTTCTCTGCAGCTTCAATCCTGATGAGACATTTTGCCTTATTAACCAGTTTTTGCATGTTAATATTTTCAGTCACAATATGCATTACCAATTCTACATTTAGTTCTTATTGCCCTTTATACTTGGGGAATTTCTCCTCCACTCCTTTTCTTTTAACATAAGAATCACTATGTTGCATGAGACTAGTGGTCCCTTCAGTATCAATCACTAAAAGCCTTTGTTGAAAGGTGTGGGGAAACTGTGCTATACACCGACGTAATGAGCTATCAAGCAGAGAAGTTTCTTCCTCACCTACTTTAATTAAAGGTTGACTCATATTCTGAAGCTTGAAGACTTAAATCTCTGCCCTAAAATCTTTTCTGACAGAGGTCTGGGAATTTTTCTAAGTGACATGCATTTCCATGAAACATTACTTTAAAGGCAGAGTCTAGGATGCAGGAGAACATACTAGTTACATACACACAAATCCATAGCATATAATGTAGGATTAGAAATATTTTACCACTTCCATGTGACACTCTAAATGGATAAATTTTTATGTTAAAAACAAAACTTGTGAATGTCATGCAGAATTTACTTTTAAAACATCAACAAACATAAACATTACCTAAAGTTGCTTTAAGTAATACAATTCTAAGAATAGTTACAAAGAGAAGGTAGTGAGTTAAGTGTAGAAAGGTTTAAACCCAGGAATGACTCCTATTGAGATATACTTTATTAAAAATCCAGAAATGAACTTTAAATAATTTTAATTATTCACAGTGAAGATTCTAGCTCAAGTGTGTATTAAAGTACTTTCCTCTTATTAGCTTTTGCATTCCATTAATTACTTTTTTAACTATTTCCTCACTTTAGCCATGCATCAAGGCGTGCTGCTTCAGTTTTCGAGCAAGGATGAAGGAAATCTGCACAAATATATTACTTCAGAATAAATGCATGTAATTTATTGCAAAAATTGAATAAGAGAAAAAAAATGCTTTTACCTTACTTTCCATTTGTCCTGAAACAAGAAGAAAGATTGGACCATGGAATTAAATTATCTGCTGAGACCAAACATTTCCTGTACTGTTTTCCAAGAAATGACCTGTCTTTCACCCTCTTCTCTCCCTCTTTCAGCAGTGTTATTCTCAATAAGTAACCACTGACATTCAAGCAGCTACATTTTTCTGAAGGGTTACCACACATACTGTCATCTGAGTTGTCACTATTATGTCCATATCTATAAGCAGGGGAAAGTCTGAAGCATCAAGTACTTTCTGCTTATAGTATGTGCTGATACACGCATGTCCCCTTTTAATGCTACTTTTCCTGCATTCTAAGTGAATTTGTTTTGATTTAGTCTTGTTCACTTTACAATGGATTTCTGAAAACTGTGCAACTTCACAGGGAACAACAGCTGCAAACATTATCCTTACACAAACTATATTGTTTTGCCTTTTTTTTTTTTAATAATTAGTAACTAGATAAAATCATGGTATAAAATATACAGAGAAAATATATTTCTTTTTTACATTTTTTATCACTCAATTTTTATAACTGTGTAACTACCATAGTACAGCATACTACATGTAGAGGTACTGAATGTATCAAGTGGGGAACACAAAGCAATACGTTTAACAGCACAGAGAAGTAATCATTGAGCAAATCACTCTGCATAACAGTTACCATCTATTTTCCATGAAGCACAGGGTAAAAGCATGTTAATGTAAAGTACAGATATTGCAATGCAGTGTAGTGTTACATGGTGCAGGGAGAGCCCAGCAGTCTGCCTCTGAGCCGTGGCAGTCTGAAACCGTGCACAAGTGCTTACAGCTGCAGTGACATGGTGCTAAGCGTGTTTTAAGACTAGTCCCAGTCGAGCGGCATCTTATCCAACCAGAAACAATCCCACAATCCAGCTCTTTTTAAGTGATCATCCTTGTATCATAACAGATTTAGGTTGCAGCTACTTTGGATTATGGTTAATCTAACCTTTATCCATTCACATCTTCACCTGAAACTTACAAGGACCAAGAGTCAATTGCCAGGGCATAATTCACAATGACACTGATCTCTCCTTCCTCACTCTAATTATCTGGATTAAGAATAACACTTTTGAGTAATTATTTTCACATTGGATAAACATTAAGCTTTCCTGGATTTATCTGAGCTTTTTCTTAACATGAAATAGATCCGAGCTGGCTTATAAGAACATAACTGACAGCGGTGACAGCTTAATCAAGGAAACCCTAAACAACTAAAACAATAGGAAATGTTTGTTTCACATTGTTTTGAATAATCAAGAGCCAGTAACTTGATAACCCACTGCAAACTATCTACTCAAAGAGCAAAGAAAAAGCAATATCCAGGCAGATCAATTACAGTAACTTGTACTGTCTTAATAAAGATGCAAAATTTTCTCTGATGCAGTACCAGCTCAGAAACAAACACAAGTTTACCAGTTGTAAAAAATCTGCAAGACTACAAAGCTGCTGATTTTTAGGACGGGTATCATAGAAAGGAGAAAGAACAAACCATATTACCAGTCTGATAAAATTATAATTAAAATGAATCAGTTACCAGCTGTATCACCTCTGATGACAATTTCTGAAGAGACTGTATTGTCCATCTCAGGCTACACAGACTCCACAAAATTGATATCACAAGCAGGCTAGAAAAATCTTCCAACCTTGTCTTTGAAACTACCTACGATCATATACAATTACTCACTAAAATCACATCACAGAACCCAATTACACTTTGGCTTTGCAGATCCACAGATAACCTCTTAAAGAGCAAACTCCCTTACTGTGTCGACCCCTGACCTCGAGCTCTTTTTCCAATCTTCGGCAGCACCACATGTTTCTTTCTCAGAGCAAGGCAGGACTTGGTTTCAGAGGGGTAGCAAGTGCTCCAGCTATCATAACTTTAGGGTTAAGGGAGCACACTGCTAATATCTCATTCGCAAACTTTAATGCATTCCTTCTACTACTACTTAATTTAGTTTGAACATTATTTATGAAGGACTTTTCAGTAAGTATTTTTCCATTTGTTGGAGGTTTTTAATAATTTATAAGTAATAATTTTATTTGGCTCTTAAAAGGCTTTAAAATGTTATGCCTCAATTGAATACTTTACCAGCCACTGGAAGCTGAATCACAAACAAAGAAAAGTATTTACATCTTAATTTTAGGAATTATTTTAGAAATTGATCAAATAAGGGGCACAGACAATTTTGTTTAATAACTTGACTTCCATAAGGCTTCACAATAGCAATTAGACCACTGGGACATTCTCATCTCATGCTTAGGAATAATAAATAGTAAAACTAGGCTTTCATATTGGTTTATGGTTTTTATGATTTCTTCATCATGTTAAAAGGAGAACACGAGCTACAGAAGAACATTATGAGTTGGCTCTCAAAAAAACAAAGAACAGAACACCACAATACTGGCACTTAACTGTAGCTGGAGCATAACAATAAAAGTTATACAAAGTGGAACATCTTTCTCTGTGCATATGGAAACCCTTGCTTACTTGGATCTATATTCTGTATGTATATGCATACTTAATGAAATATGAACAGCACCCATGAATATTGTCATTTACTCAGCTATATTCTGGTGAAAGCCAAGGATTTTTGCACTTTTGATACCTTACCACTCCCAGAGAGAAACAGAGAGAGAGAGAGAGAGGCAGCAACTGTCTATATATTTCTCTGATATTTTAAGCCCTCACAATCAAACACTGGTGTTCATATCTGATGTTCTATATGCCCTCTACTTGCTGAGCATAACTTAGCTGAAAAACTGTTCTTCCTTGCTGTTATAACTTCTCCTGCAACAATTTCTCCAGGAAACATTTCCCACTATGCTAACTTAAAGAAATGATGCACGTATTGTCTGACCGAGTCACCATTACACGATAGAGCCCTGCTCTCCTAGGGATGGCTGAACACCTGCCTGCCCATGGGAAGTGCTGAAGGAATTCTTTGTTTTGCTCTGTGTATGGCCTTTGCTTTACCTATTAAACTGTCTTTATCTCAAGCCACGAGTTTTCTCACTTTTGCCCTTCCCATTCTTTCCTCCAACCCATCAGTGGGCAGTGAATGAGTGCTTACTCGCCAGCTGGGGTTAAACCACAACAGAGTGAAACATCAAATGTCCTTCTAGGCTTGGTCAAAAAGTGGTTTTGATCAAAATATTTTTCCTAATGGAAAATTAATTTATGACTGGGTATTTTTCCAAATATCATGTCTGTCTTCTTCATAGCACATTGAAGACTATGGTTTTCACAGGATTTATAGTAATTTTTCTGACTGAGACAGCTGCAATTGCTAATTAAAATATTTTTCCCAGTTTTGTTTCCGTATTACATCCCCTAACTCTGTTTTCTACCTCAATACTTTTCCACTGTAGAACAAACTTTTTTCACTTAATTACCATAAAGAAAACAATTTCCAATGAAGGTGTTTCGTTTGTACATTGTTTAAAGGCACCTATGTGCAAGTTTGTCCATGCAGTAACACAGTATAATTAAAATGTATTCATTCAGACGTTATATAGTGGAAAACTGAGTCAAACATGCATTTTGGCTAAACAAAACCAGGTGTGGCACTGCTTGCTTTCCCCAAAGATGTCAAAACCTAACCAGTCCACTTATGGTCAAACACTGAATCAATAGTACATGTGCTGAGGGAATGCTGATTTTTTTATTTACATTTACAGAAAATTTTTTTCTGCAGAAAAATTATTTTCTCCTGCCCCTTCTTTCACACTGATTTTTTACTAGAGAAAATGAAGAATTTTCTGACGATTTCCCATCAAGACATATTAGGAAACTAGGAGGAATTAAAAAGGGATGAATAGCCCTGCCAATAGTACCTTCATGATTTCTTACAGAAGGAAGCTTTTAAAATTTTACAAGTACAAAGGATGTGCTTCCATTGTCCAAGGAAAGAGTGCAATTTTATTTTTAAATATTCCTCTGTATAAGTTAGGAATAAAATTATTAGCAGATGCATGGATCCATCCAGCAACTCCTGAAAATATCAGTGCCGAATTCTGATAGCAACCCCCATCAAAACAGACAGAAAGGCTGAGTGGATAGGCTTAGTACTTCTCTGTGTTATTATTCTCCAGCTCCAGTGGCACAAAAGTTTCTAGCAAGGAAGTAGCCTGAAGACAGAGCCTGACAGCAGTCCAGAACATATTATGTTATCTGACAAAAGGAAACATTTTTCTATACTCATGAGGAAGCTGGGCAAACTGATTCAGATGTAAGAAGAAGCGTGCTCAGGTTAAACATTCTTTGATGGTCATATCTGCCCTTCAGGGAACCCTTGAAAATGTTGCTACCAGGCTTCCAGCAGAGGAAATTGATGAGACCTCAGAGAGGATGGAGGAAGGGGGCCATTCTCAGTTCAACCACCTTGCTCCCCACACTGTCCAAGTGCTTCAGAGAGTGTTTTACTGAGGGAACCAGGTAGGAGCTTTATAAGCAAGACTGTCTACGATACAGAAGACAAACAGAAGACAAGTTCTTTCTTCAAATTCAATGCTAAAAGATAGGCTGTCATGGACCAACATCTCATTTCTTTCACGTAAGTAGAAGATAATACATCATTCTGAAAAGCCTACATAACCTCCGATAAAATAAAATTAGGACAAGCCTCAAAAGAAAGCCTTACAAAAACATTCCTGGAGACTGATTCTTGAGGACAGACACAACCTGGCAGCTTAATGTCTCAGGTACTAAAATAATACTTCCCGCTAGAGAAAACAATACTGCACAATTCTCAGAGAGGTAAGAAAATATCTGATGATAAGAATCAGCAATCTTATATTTCTACAGACACAAAGCATAACCAAGACCTAGTCTGCAGGCAACTTCTGGAATACAGTTCTATTGTAGTTCCAAACTCTTGATAAAAGGCAATAAATTCTTTTTTATTTAGGGAAAACTAAGCCTTTCTTTATACTTTCAGAGAGGATGAATAATAAGACAGAAGGAAGTTTGCTGTTTCTTTGTTTTAGTTTGGTTTGGGGTTTTTTGCTGGAGAATGGTTTTATTGCAACATATCCCACCCTGATACAACACTGGCTGTATAAGTAATGAGAAATAATCATCCATGTAAGATACCACCATTATTTTTATAGCATTTACAGTTAGTGCAAATATATGCCCTTTTGGGTGAGGTTTAGTCTTGACACATTCTAAGTAGTCCACAATTTCAGAACTAGATGCAGTCAATAGGAAGTGGATCAGCAAGAACTAGTATGGGAGAAATTTTCCCATCAGAGTAGCAGCAAAGCTGGTGCAGGGATCCAAACCCAGTCACGTGCAGGTTGCAGTTACATTTGAGCCATTGGTATTAGCACTGCTATATTTCTGAGAAGCACTGAACATACTTCTCACTGAAGTGAAATACCACCAGAGATATTTTCTACCAAATCTACTGGTTTTAATATATTAATGTATATAGGCAAGCTTGCTAACATTCTTTTTCAATTAAAATACCATATACAGCATCTAGAAGAGGGATAAATTTAACTTGTACTCAGAACTGACAGTTGCTTATTCTTTCACATCATCAGCAAGTCACCCACAGGTGCAGAGAGCTCTGACTTTCCAGCCATGAGGATTTCAGATGCTAGATTTAAAATGACATATGATAATCCAGAAATGAAAATTAAGTGTCATGTATTCCTTCATATAAAAAGAAACACCTATCACTAAGGGGAAGACGGCATAGTTGGGGGTGGTGGTGGTGTTTCATTTTGTTTCAAGCCTTTTGTATTCAGCTGCTATTTCAGTTAGTAACATAAATGACACTTAGTAAGTCAATAAACAAAAGGTTCTCCTTTCAAATCTACCCCAACATCCTTGAAGTTTAACATATGCTTGAAAACGGGCTGACATCAGAAACATTTTGCTTCATATACATGCTTTACTTTCAGAAAGCCTTTTGCAAAACGCTTCTTACTGCTCAAGAAGTCTTCTGCTTTGGGCTGCCATTGGTTTATACCAACACGACCTTGTCTCTCTCAGACTGTAGCTCAGGAAGTTGTAAAACCATGATCTTGTTTCAGATATTAGGAATGCCAAATTGAAAATTAATCATTTTGGACTTTTAAGAAGTTGCAGCTATCATGAAAATAAATTTGAAATCAACTTTTTTTCATGTCCACCTGCCATTTTTATAAAAGTCAAAACCATATGTGCTTCCTCTTTGAAGTCTGTTTTTGCCCCCTAATGATAGCCTTCACATTCCACTGTATTGTTCTGTTAGCTCTAGCCTTCCATCAGCCAGTGTGAGGGGGAAGAAAAAAAAAAAAAGAAAAAAAAATCAGCAGCATGAGAAATGCTTGTGCAGATGTCTGATGCTGATGTGATAAATGGCTATAGTCTATGAAGTTACAAGTACAAAATAATGTCAGCAAGTTTCAATGATAAAACAGCCCATGAAATATTTCAATATATGTTGAACATTCAGGGCAATTTCTGGTTTGAATTACTGATCAATTTTTTACTGGGTTGAAATGATTCTTCTTACAGAGGAGCCATTGTTTTTGGGGTTGTTTTTTTTTCAAATTTCTGTCACAGTCTTCACATTCGTAATTCTGATTAATGTGCTCCGATTCCCTTATTTTCTCAAGGCTTCACATTTTGTTAGGAGAATAAAAGCATTTGTACCGCTTTGGACTCCAGGCTCTAGGCTGGGCAGAATGAAGTTGTCACTGCTGCAGCACTTGCAGTAACTCACCTCTGAAGAGCATCAGAAGTGCACAGGTTTGCTGCTCTGCTAGTGCTCATTTGTGAAAAAAGCTGGGTTATATAGAACATAGGATGATTTTGGTGTCAGCAAAGACTTAGACCCAATCATAAGTTTCCTATTTTTCTGTAATAAAAATTAAAGTTCACTGAGTTTTCTTTTTAATGATTAAAGCAGATGGGCAGGAAAATCAAGTGACTAGTTGCTTTCATTTGTCATTCACAAACTGTCAAACTAAGCACAGAAATCTAACACTCCTTATCCTTCATTATGATCTAGTAACTCAAACATGCAAACAGGAGGAGGGGGGAAAAGTAAAAAATAAAAATAAAAAGAAAATGAGATGAAAAGCACAAAGGATTGATCCTTTTTCTGGATACAAAATCAGGCATGCATGAGTGAATCATATGTCCCTTTAATTAGGAAAACACATTTTTCTCACATGCAAATTTTAACCTGGTTTAGTCAAAACAATTCGGGGTTTGTGCAACTGATTTAAACCACACAAAATTTACTTTGTTTTTAACTGAGAAGTTTGCACCTTTCTAAAGCAAATCTGCTAAAATGACTTATATTCAACAAAACAGGTGCATGATGATCTGCAGACAAGCCATAGTAAGAGATTTTATGATATTAAACTAAAGCTTTTGCATGGTGCGCTATTCTGTGAAGCTTGTAACTTTTAAATTTTACTCCCACAGTGGCATAAAAGGTCTGGATCAACCTGGAGGGCAAATAACCATAATGGTAAAACAAGAAAGCAGTGGAGAGGTTCCTTTTGAGCAAATGAAAGCAAGGTTCAATGTGATGGGTTTTTTACACGGCGTCATCCCTTAAACTTTTCTAATTAATAAGAATAAGAATAAAAAGATACATGAGATAAGTATAGGAGCCTAACAGTTTTTGGGGTTTAATTAAGACTTTGGGATAATCCTACACAGTCATTTTGCACATGAAAGAAGGTTCCATACTCTTCTAATGAAGATTGGATTTTTTGTAGTTTACAGTGCTTTTGTCAACCTTATAGACGCTATATTTCATATCAGTCTGGAAATCACCTGTTTTCATAGAGTAGCCATGCTCACTGTATTCCTGTGAGGGCTTACTTGATCTCTCAACTGATATCTATTTAGAAGGGAAAAAAACTAAACATTTACCACTTTTGAACATCCTCATTTCTGTACTTTCTTTGCCAAAAGGGAACGAATGCATGGCTGGTGCATGTCTGAGGCTGGCTTTGAATGGGATCCAGTCACATCACAAAGAACATGTCATTTTATCACATAACAGGAAAAAGCAAGCCAAGAAAGCCAACTGAGAAAGTCCAGTTCCAAATCTCAAAAGAAAAAACTGCTGGCATAAGACATCCCTGTTTTGTCTAAGTTGAACAGATAATAAAAATAGCTGTTGACCATCAGTATTCACCCCACATAACCAACTTTCACTATTTTCCAAGTTGAAACTCCAGAAGAGTTTGTCAGTGAGTGTAAAAACCTGCCTCCGATTGTCATATGCGAAGATTTGTCAATGCATTTCAGTTCATGACAGCATCCTTATCTTAGTCATATTTTATTTTTTTACTACATGTAGCCCAGACAGCCTAAAACAAAAGTTACTCTTTTTGATTGAAGTATAGGGCACTAATGATAAGCAAAATCTCTATTAGAAATAAGACATTATTGAAAAAAAATTGTCACAATTTTTACAAAACTGCTTTCCCTATTCTGTTTTGTGTGAACCATGAAAAACATGTAGCAAAAAATCAAAAAAAGAAAAAAAATCCCCAAAACAAAACCAAAAACCTAAGTAGGTAAAAATCTTCTCTACTATAGCCACTTTCCTGGTCAACACATTTGCAATCAGCAAAGATGCAGCTTGCTCAGTGTTCAGTTAGGTGGGAGATCTGTTCCTATTGCTTTGGAAGGGGACAATAATCTCATGATGGCACCAGTAATGTCACACTTGAGGGTTCCCAGTTAATTCATTCAAGGGTTTTATTAGATCTCAAAACAACAGTTTTGTATACGGGGAGAAATGAGTCAAAAGCATTTTCTGAGTTGCAAACGTAGGAAAAATAAAGCTGCTGTGGATGTATCTGCAAGCAGAGACAGAGAAGACTGCACATCATTTCCTAATTCTCTGCACTGCTATGGTAGCAGCAGTCACTGCCTGGCTTTTGAGCTAAGCAAGTAGGATTGTATTTGCATGATGCATATGCATGATGTCGTGGCTCTTCAAGGTCTGGAAAGAAAGCTGTAGATCTTGGCACCACAGGAATGAGCTGTGTTTTAGCTGGAAAGCAAACCGGAGTATTTCTCAAACAAGAAGAGGTGCAGCCAGGACTTGCTCTCATTTCTATCACTACTGTAAAACTTGCAGATTGCTGACAAATTGCCTGAAGAAGCCCCAGCCATTAGTAGTGAATAAGGTCTTCCCCACTGCTGTCTATCTCTGAGCTCTATCCAAGTCCTCCCAGCAGTAAATCTCACAATGAGGTGTAGTGGCCAAGAGAACTAATACAATCCTTAAATGCATAAGCAGGGAAATAGCACATAGCAAGTAGGAGTAAAGAACTGGTCTTACCCTCTGCATATAGCAGTAGTGAGACCATAAGTAGTACAGTGAGAGCTTCCCAAAAGAATTCAACAAACTGGTGATAGCTCAGATGAGAGCCACAAAGTGATTCAACATCTTGAAAATACTGTCTTATAATAAGAGACTGAAGAAATTCAACCCATTGAGTTCATCACAGGCAAATCCAAGTGGTGACTGACCACAGACTAGAGGTCACAACATAAGGAAGACATTTGTGATAGCAGGGAACTCTGCAATCTATCATCTTGGAGAGAGGAGGACAAAATGACATCTTGTGGAGGGAAGCTGGTATTAGAAACACTGATTTCAAAAAGGGTTATTGACTGTTGGAGCATTTCACTGAAGATATAGATAATTTCCCATTGTGTAACATACCTAGACTAAGTAATTTCCTTTTCTGAAATTTAAACAGAAAAAACACATGGATATGCAGTTTGGGTCTCTGACTTGTGTAATACTGTTTGGGATAGATGATCGTAATGGATTCCTCTGACACTAAAAATAAATTACACTGTATGCAAGCTATAAGCTCAATGATCACAGAACAGTAAAACCACCATGCTATTATCTCCCCATTTGTCACCATTCAATAAAAGACTGCAGTTTAAACATTTCTAAAAATTATTGCCCAGCAGCTTTACAAATAGCACATTCATAGATGTGGCTTTAACTTCTCTTTCTTCTGATAGTACCACTTTAGAAGCATTTTTCTTCCTCAGACCTAGATCCAAACATTCAGCCATTTTACTATGAGGAAAATTTACCAAAACTAACCAGGAAAAGAAAACCCTTCTGAACAGATTTTTTTCTCTTGAGATCATTCTTCTTGCATAGAAGTTGGAAGGCTGAATTTCAGGGAAAGAGGACAAGAGTTACATGCCAGCACAATGACAGATTAGAAGTGTGCTTTAAGAAACAAAGATCTGTTTTAAAACCAAACCACAAATGGAATAGTTTACCTTTCTGAGGGACCTTGCTAATTTCAATTACACATTCATTAATATTAATACAATATCTGTACATCATAAGTAAATGCAGCATTTTATAGGCATTACTATAAAACATTCTTCATGTTCAAAAACCTTATTATTCTAGGATCAAAACCTGCATCAAAATTCATGTAGGGAAGTGTTTATATAATCATATATTGGACAACACAAAAAATCTCAACAGAAATAGAAAGATAATAAATCTTACAGCAATCAGTAATATGAAAAATATCCTTTGGAGACAGAAAAGTTTACTGAAAAAGATGTGCTGAGAACTTTTTTCCTAGGAATCATTCAAAATAACTTTCGATATGCCATTCATCCCAATGAGAAGTTAATAATCCATCATGATGTGGTCTTTATGTTAGGGGAAAAAACAAGACATGTTGGGAAAGTTTTCAAGAACTCAGAGGAAAAAGGAAAAGCAAAGTAGAAAAAACCCCAGTGGTAGCTTCAGAAACTGAAAGGCAGTTCTGGAAGAGACAGATGAGTGGTCAAGGATGCCTAAGAAACACACACTAATTACATGGCTCTCACCACCACATGTGATATCACTCACCAGACTAGCATAAGCTCTCCAAAACAAAAATCAGCACATTTCCAAGGGGCTTCAAGAAAACTTGGTAAATCCAACTTCTGCATTTTTTGATGATTTATGTTAGTATACTGCAGTCATTTTTTTCTGTGTAGAGTCTATGGAACAACTGAAATTTAAAGGAATGTTTCCCATAGAATATCCAGCATATCAAAATGGCAACAAATTAATTTCACAAGATATTTCTTTTGCTTTTATTATAAAGGCAATTTTCATATCCTGAGCTGGAATCTTTACTCATGTTCATATTTGGAACATGCTGACAATAATGCACTATGGCATGAAGACATGGATATGCTCCTCAGGATGGGGTTGCTGACTTATGAAATTTAGTGCAGAAGCTTGTTTCTTTGTTTTACTCAATATTATTTCCTTTAGTTTTAAAGTGGGAGCCGACTTTTTATTTCAAATTGCTCTGCTCCAAAAGCCTGATGAATTAAACAAGCTGTACATATATAGATTACATATGTTCATTGCATAACTACTGTAAAATCATTTTGCCTTAAAGTATAATACAACTACAGGCTGGAAAACTGCCACATTTGGCTAGGTCCACATTTCTCAGATCTAGTCCCAGGCAACATTTTTCTGCAAAGATGCATAAATGATATGCAAAACTCCCAAAGGACAGTTCTGGAAGAGAAGTGTGCAAGAACCATTCCCGGAAAGAAAAAGAAAGGGGAAGAGCAATGCAGTTCAGAAGTGCACACTGCACATGTAGTAGAGAAAAAAAAAATACACTTTACCACTCTACCTTTGTCCAGTGAGAAATGTAAATTAATTAAATGCAGTTAAATCCACTCTTTGCTGTCAATGGACTTGGTTTCCTGCCCAGGTCCCCTAATACATTGCCACTGCAAGGGGTTGCTTGGGAGCTGCAATCGTAAATCACGTTGTGAAGCTGCTTCCTCCCTTCTCCTGCGCACCTGCAGAGGAAATGTGCCAAGGGGCAGAATTAGCCATACTATCAGGACTAAGGGCGATACAGCAACCCCAGAAGCTGCCTGGGATGGGCTGCCATCATTTAAAGCAGCCTGCAGCTTTTTTGACCTGCAGAGCAGCTGAGAATCTAGAAGATGCAAAGATGGCACAAGTTTTCTAGAGGCAGATCCAGGAGATCCCTGCACAGGCAGCTGCTGGAGGTCCCAGCTGTGTGCAGCCAGTGCTGGCAAGAGCCTTCCAACAGCAGGACCAGGACTGTGGTACAGACACATGGATGAATGTTTCAGAACAGACTGAGCTGCACTTGCAAAAGCCATAGGGAGTTAAAAGGAGTTGCCACACCTGCCTTAGTATTCTGACCTGCACGTGTTACTACCCTACAAGTACTTAGGGTTTGTTTCCAGATCACATGTGATAGATGATTCCAGTGTTGCTGATTTCCAATAAGAGCTGAAAATGAAGCAACCAATATATTTTTTTTATCCTAGCTTTGATGGCTTTGCCTAAGTCTTCTCCTGAGAGATTTCTGTTTTGAGAAAAATTGCTCTAGATAACAATTTAGCTGTTTTAAATAATGCCGTTTGTAATGCAGGCAGATGGTCTGTTCATCATACGTTACACCCATTACACTAAATCCACCATGATTTCAGCCCCAGAATGAATGTGCAACGTTCATTTGTCTCCTACCTCATTGGCTATATAACAAATGTAGAATATCTGTCACACTATCTCAAAATGTCTGTTTTATCTGTGAAGTGTTTGACAAAGCACGTTACAAATGGCTCTTCATAGTGAGTTATATACGGATCTATTGTATATCCTGTTATAGAAATATATTGTAGCTAGGAACTAGCTATCACAGTACATGAGACAGAAAAGGGAGCACTGGAGTCAAGACTCTCTTATTCCTCCTCCCTAAAAGCTAGCACCAGCCTTGCTGCTTACAGATTGTGACAAAGAGGTTCGAAGGCTTTGACTAAGGAAACAGAAAAAAGCAAACCTTCATCAGGAGAGTCACATTAATTAGGAGGAAACTGGAAACAAGAAACTGCCAATTTTACCAGTTAATAGGAGTAAATCATGGATTTGTGCTTGCAGTCACCTTATGCCTCCATGGCTCCATCTATGACATGGAAATCCTCTCAAACAGGCTCAATGGCAGTTCATTAATATTCACCCAGGACTCCCCACCCTCAAGGTGCTTTTGTAGCATAAAGCTAATAATTAAAAGCCATTAGTTTAACCATTCCTGGCAGTCCACCCTTAGTAAGTCCAATCTTAATAAGTTCTGCTTCCATTTATTACATATGACTTTAAGCTTTCTCTTTCCTCAGTTACCAGAAGGAAAGCAGATTTTTAGTAATTTTTTTCCTCCTTAGTTATCAAGGCTCAGTTTATATCAAGCAAATACAGAGTGTGACTTTAAAGACTGGACGAGATCCACCAGATGAGTATTTATCTTAAAAGCTCACTGTGTGGTATCCAGCTTAGTAAAATGAACTGGGTTTACTCCCTGTGTTAGCATACCTAGAACCTTAAACAACCTCCAATTTATAACATGTATTTTACCCTTCTAAAGACTCCCAAGATGTGCTAACAATCCATAATTCTCCAGGCCGGATCCCTGGCTACTAAGAACAAAGCTGGTTTTGCCTCCAGTTACAATCAGAACCTATTTGAAACATATATGCTAAATTATAAAACAACTTCCAGTTCAGATTCCTATACAATCATTTTTAATAGATCAGCCTAAATTAAATTATAGCATATTTTTCCATTAATTCTTCCAGAACAGCTTGTAACATGCAAAAAAAGAAGGTAGACATGTCCATAATTTCTTATGGACTTAATATCTATGCTATAGTTTTAATCTTAATTTTATACTTCCTTTTTGGCTGCTCAGCACCATTTAAACCGATATCAGAGACTGATGTTAATGCTATCCCAATGAAATCACCAATTCTGCATTTTATTTGAGGTCAGTCCATTGAAACACTTGACATTTCTTTGCTTCGAATGTCTGACAAAAATCACTGCTCAAGGTGATGTGGCTGTACAAACGTTTTTATCTGAGGTTTAAGCTGTCACTGAGATAGCACAAGGCTTCATTCCATGTAACACAGAGAACTCATGACATAAATGTGGCCTCAGGGATTTCTTTCATGATTCAATAATTCTCCTTTTGGTAACAGCAGAAAATGTAAACAGGTGTTATCGTTCTGGAGATATTTTGACATTTTCTTTCTTCTTCTTCTTTCCATGTGGCCACACCTCAACATGCTGACCACAAGGCAGCAAAGTCCAACAAAGCCAACTTGCAAATACTCAAGAGAAACTACAAACAATACCATTGTCTTTAGAGAGCATTCAGAAGAAAAAAAAAAAAAAAAGACAAAAAGCAGTTGACACTTGACACATGGACTAAGCCCAGCAAAGTGTTCTGAAGATTAGTCTTTCCTGCTTTTATAATCCACTAAGTTCTTACTGTTAGTTTCTAATCCAGTATCATGCCCAGACTGTTTCTTTGTTACCTCTAACAGGGCTTTGGGAAAAGTATAAATCTCATCTTCACACATTTCTATAACATTCTGCATACTTCTAAGCCAAAAGGTATAAATATCACAGCATGCTTCCTCTTTGGAGTGCAGACTTTTTGTGTCCTTCAGATAAATCATTACTCCTACAGAAAGTAAATAAGAAATGTGTTACAGTTGCTTATTTATAGGATGGAAAAGGCCAACTGACTCCTTGTAAAACAGACTTGAAATAAGAACTCAAAACTACTCTTAGACATGTCTTGAAGGGAATAAGTACAAATACATACTGAGTATTATTTGTATAATACTGGACATTGTCCGTACACATATTAAAGCCTATAAAGCTATAACAGACACTAAAGAGCATAAATGATTTGGGGTTACTAAGCCTCAAATGCTGGTTATGTAAAAATTGTAACAAGTAAAAAGCAACAGAAAAATGGAAAAATCCCCAAGAACATGATGACTTCTAGGAATTTATATGGTTTACTGAGCAAACACACCTGGGAAATGAGTCAAAACAGTTAAAGGGCATTGCCTAGTCCACTGGGTTCATTGTCACACTAAAGATGTTCTGCTCTGCTTCAGCCAACAGCACTTAGGTATGTGCTGAATTTAGATATTTAATGAAACATCATATCAATGAGGTTTAACTGTGTGATTACAGTTTTACAAACGTTTTCATGTACTCCTGAACTAGTACTTCACTTTACTGTGAATCATATATAAAAAGAGAATGGATTGTTGGTACTTATATTATATATACACCTTGAAAAGGATAGTTAAAAAAAAGGACGAGGAAGAGAATAACAAGTAGCCTCTGAAAAATGGAGCATATCACCCTACTCTGAAAGATACTCTGCAGCTTAATTTATTGAGAATGCTGTCAGTAAGACTTGACTGAAAACTACAAGTATGAGTAGAAGACCTGGAAATATCGGTCTCTTCAGCTGACAATACCCAAGGGAAAATATATTGCCTCAAAGCAGCTTTTGGGCATAGCCTGAAAATAGTAAGGCATGTTATTTTAAGTAAGATGATTTTATCAGTGGAACAAAATCCTCAGAACCATTAAAGCTTTCAAAAAATTTAAATATCTGGCAAATGTGTATCAGATGACAAGCTGATCCTACCTCCTGGTGTATTAACTACCTAAGAATAATTTTAGAAAGATGTTTGATTTATCTAGAAGCTCTAGGAATAAACTTCATTTTGTTGTAAGTAGAAGATGGTCATCAGAAACAAAATGCTAATTATTTGGGTATCAATTGCCAATATTCCAGCAACTGAATTATTTCAAAATTGTTTAATAGAATCAAGCAACTCAAAATTAGCACTGTCCTTTTCACAATAGGAATCAAGCAAACTTTTCCCTTTTTACCATCTGAAGAGAAGTATAATACTACTGCTAACCTAGTTTCATTTCTGGAGATATGCTCTAGCTCAAAACATCAAAAGAATATTATTCTTGATACTTTGATAGCAGCAGAGCATTGTACATATAAGTTCTGATTTCCACATTGGAATGGAACTATCTAAGAAGCAAAGTTTTACTGAACATAGGGATGGCAAAATCTGGCATGGTGCAAATTAAGTTTAATATTTCCAAAACACTTTTGAAGTAGGCTTTAATATTAAATGAGAAGAAGATTTGCTTCTGAGCTGACCAGTTTATGTTTAAATATTTGTAGTTTTTTTAAATATTTGTAGTTTTATTTTCCTGTCATTGTCAATGTATTCATATTGCACAGAGAGACTTAGTAAGAGAGCCCTCCCATGGCTAACACAAATCCCACAAATTCCTTTGGTAGCAGCCAAACACTAGGTGGCTTAATGGATAAAACACCCGCTCCAGATTTCAAAACAAGGCTCAGCTGAGTGCATCTCACACAAGTTGTTGTGTAGCAATAGAAGGGAACACAACTTGGTCTATGATGAATATAAGTATGTCCACAGGTACATCCAAGCAGCTTCCACCACCAGCAGCCACAATACCTGTCATGGTTTTTCACACTGCAGCTTTTTATGGCCTCTA
>NW_020955579.1:693283-697835 GCF_003031625.1 Empidonax traillii
TTTCAAAACAAGGCTCAGCTGAGTGCATCTCACACAAGTTGTTGTGTAGCAATAGAAGGGAACACAACTTGGTCTATGATGAATATAAGTATGTCCACAGGTACATCCAAGCAGCTTCCACCACCAGCAGCCACAATACCTGTCATGGTTTTTCACACTGCAGCTTTTTATGGCCTCTACACTCTCTAACTGCACAGTATTCAGCCACGATTTCAGCCTACCAGAGAATGCAGTTTAGAATGTGAAAGGGAATGTTAAATTTACAATCACATAAATGTATTAATTTCTGCTGCTAACTAAATATAGAATGCATGCCAAATCTGCCCACTGATGTGCAAACAAAATAAAAAGAATAAAAGAACTACTACACATTGTGAAGGAAAGATGGGATGATTTTTATCATCTTCTTATTCGTAGTTCTCCTACACTTCATAAATTGTCAGGATGGGTGTGTGAGGCAGCCTGAGTTGAGAAGAAGAATGTCTTTCAGAATCCCAGAGATGAGGGATGGGACAAGATGAATCAGGATGCACAGAGTCCCCAGTGGATTTTCTGACATAGTAGCATTTGATAGAGGAGGGAGAAATGGACTGAGTTTTGGTTAGCTAAAGATAAGCAGTTATTTCGTTTATTTATTCTGGATTTTTTACCTCCCCAGGAATAGGAAAGATTGTTTGGCAACCATTCAGCCAGTTAGCTGAAGCTAAAACATTAGCAGTGATTCAACTGTTTTTATTCCATACTTTTCCTAAGTAGTTGACATGGGAAAGGAGAAGCAGCAGATGAAAACCAACGGATGATGGCTGGATGACATCACTCTTGGATCAGTCTCAAGAGCAAGGTTTTACAGCATGATAAAGCAAACACATCACTGGATAAACATCTGACCACAAGTAATTCTTAATGGTCATCATTAAAACAGCAGGGAAGGATCAAGGATTAAAAAAGCAACTCTAAAGCAGTGGTTGGAAACACATTAAAAACACCAACTACACAGCACCAAAAGAACCAATACAGGTGGATACCACTGATCCACATATACTGGGAAGTCTAATGAATAGGAAAATTTATAGAAAGGGATAATGACTAGACTCAGGGACTTGTGGCTGACAAATTAAGAGTACTTTTCTGAAAGGAAAGCCTGCTCCTGAGCTACATTAGTCATGGCATCCTGCCTTAAAAAAAAAAAAAAAAATCACACCCCAAATTCAATTCAAAGTACCATTCCATCTTTGATTAAACTTTAAATAGATACTGAGATTCCAACATCTATATTTTGATAAGAGGACAAACTATCCAAAGGTACAGTTTTGGGGAACTATGAGCTTTTGGTGATTTTTCAGGCCAGGCTAAACACCCATCTGTTATGGAGTGCTTAGGGATAACGAAGTTAATTCTGCCATAATCCCAGGAAACAGACTACAAAATCTGTCAGGCACCTTTCACAATGAATTCTTCTGTGAAATATTTCACACGTTATTTACACGGCAGGAAAAGAAAATAACTTGTGAGTCCTTACTATTCTAAATGGAAAGAAAAACAAGTGCAGACCATAGATAATACTGGTTCTTCTTTATCAAGACTAAGCAGTTTATTGTCCCCATGTGATGTTTCTTGGGTGGAAAAAGGGAAAATTACAAGTGGATTAGGAAAGCAAGCAAATTAAATGAAGTGCTATAAGTAGCACTCAGAAGGCAGGCCAATAATTTTGGCGTCAATATAGAGCGTGTAACATTAAGCAGCAAATTACCAAACATTCTCTGCAGTCAGACTTTGATGTCGGAAGGTGGGGAGGCCCCCAAGTCATCTCATGTTGCCTCATTGCATTTCCTTTAGAGCATTCCCCATCCTTAGCACATCCTATTCCCTAAACCAGGAGCTACTTCTTCCCTGGGCTCTCCTTAGTGGGGTTTTGACATCCTCCCTCCTAATTTTAATTCTCTCCCTCTACAGAAATGTTTTCCCTCATTTTATTTTATCTGAAGGATGGAGACCGTCCCGACAGGTGGATATTCCCCAAGTCTCACAACTCTACTCAAACGGTCTCTTATCAGGGCGCCCCTGAGCAGTGAGAGCTCATAACTCATTTGAATGGGAAACAGTTGGGGGCTCGCCACACTTCATCCTGCGAGACTGTTGACACTGTTAGCAGCTGTCAGTGTCGCTCTCATTTTTACCAACTGGGAGCATATCAAAATGTTACATGCACATTCAGTGGTGTACTCTCTCCTATTTCGGTTTAATGGGAATTAAGCACACACATCAAGGGGAAAATACACTCCACAGTTGCTAAATATTTCACGTGTTCATTTTTTTTAAATTACTTGTTATAGGGGAAAAAAATAATCAAATTCAAGTCACTCCAGGAAAAATAACATTCCCTTAAAACCAGCTAATACCAGTAACAGCATCATTTAACTATGCAAAACTTTATTCCACAGAGGGCAACTAAAATCACTGCACTGTACCATACTCTTAGTTTGGGGAAACACAAAACCTTACGTCAATTTCTTGGTAATCTAGACAAAATGATATTGCCAATCTCCATCCCATTCCCAACAAACAAGGGTCCACATTGCAAAACTGAAAACTTTTCTGGCAGATTCATTTTGGAGTCCAAGACTACAATAGCCATGGACTCTAGACACATGACCATACAGAAATGGAGAAATATAGACAAACATTGAGATACCAGATCACTACTTGCTGAAAGATACAAAGTCTTGTCCTGAAAAGAAAGTGAGAGCTTCAATCTTAGATTAAACTACAATTTTTATGACACATTCATGTAAGCAACTGTCAGTTGAAAATTAAAGGACATGGGACATCACTTACACATGCACTCATATCAAGTGGTAGTAGCCACAACTTACGTATCTTGACTGCAGTTTCTGTTTCACATTTTGAAAATAAAGATACAACTCTTCACTTCTGAAATCTTGGGTATCAGAAAACAGCCAGAATAAGTAAGTTACACAAGTTGTGCCATTATTTCACTGTTTATACTTGCATACATGCTAGTGACAGGGAAAACCGTTTCATTGATGGATCATCCAGGCTCTGAGGTGACACTCAGCTCTGGAGTATTTAGATACTATGATTTAAGATGTCACCACTGGCAGCTGTCACCCACCTCTAAACTTAGCAGCAGCAGGAATAGTCTTGTGCCAGACCTTCAGCCGCTGCAATTTACAGCATGACATATTTTCAAAACTACCTTCATCGCTTAGCCAATGCATCCAGGGCCCAGACTTACCTACCTGCCTGTGCTTTGCAGCAGCTGAACATATGGAGTTCACTTATTCTTGCTACCTTGCAAAGGAGGCAGTAGCCTTTGGCTGAGAAGTGTACAGACAGCTTCTGGTGACAGCAGCCCAACACATCAGCTCTAGGAATCCCACTGAGCAGTGGTATTATGAAGAACATTGCCAGCAGGTTGAGGGAGGTGGTCCTGCCCCTCTTCTCAGCCCTGGTGAGGCCTCATCTGCCGTGCTGTGTCCAGTTCTGGGCTCCTCAGTACAAGAGACACGTGGAGCTCCTGGAGCAGGTCCAGCAGAGGGCGACAGGGATAATGAGGAGACTGGAGCATCTCTCTTCTGAGGAAAGGCTGAGGGAGAAGAGACAACTGAGAGGGGACCTCATCAATGTCTATAAGTATCTGAATGGAGGGTGTCAAGAGGATGCAACCAGGCTCTTCTCGGTGGTGCTGAACAACAGGACAAAAGGCAATGGGCAGAAACCGATGTACAAGAAGTTCCACTTGAATATGAGGAAGAACTTCTTTACTGTGCAGGTGACCACACAGTTTTGCTCAAGGAGGTTGTGGAGTCTCCCCTACTGGAGATATTTTCAAGACCTGTCTGGAAGCAATCCTGTGCAATGTGCTCTAGGATGACCCTGCTTCTGCAGGGAGTTTTTTTTTTTCTTTCCAAACTGACTGATTCTGTGAAGTTGTGGCTACCACTACCACATTGCTCTTTGGATGCAGTCAGCACACATCCACATGTGGTGCAACCAGTCAGTTTGATAGTGCTCCAGGAGCAACTTCCTCACAGTTCTGGCACAACTAACGAATCCTCTTTTGGGACAGGCTGTATCACAAATGTTATTCTAGAGCATGAGCTCTCTCTAATCAGTCCATTTCAGTAGATCTCAACAGTCGCATTCATTTGCAATGCTTAAAAACTTAGATCTAAATAAAATAACTTACCATGGAGCACTGGGTGATCTATAAAATAACTTTGAAAGCTGAGACTGGCTATAAAATATGCATTCTGACATCTTGCAAGAATTGTTTCTGATAACACGCATGCAGGCACACTCAGTCAAAAAATAATATTTCATATCCCAAAGGACTGAAACCAAGTAAGCATGTTGTATTCCTTTCTTCTGCAAATAATTCCTCTTCCTTCATCTCCTGTTCTCTGCTCCTCCTTTTCCAGCTTTTCCTCTCTGAAATTAAAATAACAGAAAAGAAAAAATAAGAAGGTTAAGCTCTGTTAGCTCTGAGTTTCTTAGCTACTACTAGTTTGCAAAGGTAAAAAAAAAAAAA
>NW_020955579.1:697856-702403 GCF_003031625.1 Empidonax traillii
TTTCAAAACAAGGCTCAGCTGAGTGCATCTCACACAAGTTGTTGTGTAGCAATAGAAGGGAACACAACTTGGTCTATGATGAATATAAGTATGTCCACAGGTACATCCAAGCAGCTTCCACCACCAGCAGCCACAATACCTGTCATGGTTTTTCACACTGCAGCTTTTTATGGCCTCTACACTCTCTAATTGCACAGTATTCAGCCACGATTTCAGCCTACCAGAGAATGCAGTTTAGAATGTGAAAGGGAATGTTAAATTTACAATCACATAAATGTATTAATTTCTGCTGCTAACTAAATATAGAATGCCTGCCAAATCTGCCCACTGATGTGCAAACAAAATAAAAAGAATAAAACAACTACTACACATTGTGAAGGAAAGATGGGATGATTTTTATCATCTTCTTATTCGTAGTTCTTCTACACTTCATAAATTGTCAGGATGGGTGTGTGAGGCAGCCTGAGTTGAGAAGAATTCTGTCTTTCAGAATCCCAGAGATAAGGGATGAGACAAGATGAATCAGGATGCACAGAGTCCCCAGTGGATTTTCTGACATAGTAGCATTTGATAGAGGAGGGAGAAATGGACTGAGTTTTGGTTAGCTAAAGATAAGTAGTTATTTCGTTTATTTATTCTGGATTTTTTACCTCCCCAGGAATAGGAAAGATTGTTTGGCAACCATTCAGCCAGTTAGCTGAAGCTAAAACATTAGCAGTGATTCAACTGTTTTTATTCCATACTTTTCCTAAGTAGTTGACATGGGAAAGGAGAAGCAGCAGATGAAAACCAACGGATGATGGCTGGATGACATCACTCTTGGATCAGTCTCAAGAGCAAGGTTTTACAGCATGATAAAGCAAACACATCACTGGATAAACATCTGACCACAAGTAATTCTTAATGGTCATCATTAAAACAGCAGGGAAGGATCAAGGATTAAAAAAGCAACTCTAAAGCAGTGGTTGGAAACACATTAAAAGCACCAACTACACAGCACCAAAAGAACCAATACAGGTGGATACCACTGATCCACATATACTGGGAAGTCTAATGAATAGGAAAATTTATAGAAAGGGATAATGACTAGACTCAGGGACTCGTGGCTGACAAATCAAGAGGACTCCTTTTCTGAAAGGAAAGCCTGCTCCTGAGCTACATTAGTCATGGCATCCTGCCTTAAAAAAAAAAAAAATCACACCCTAAATTCAATTCAAAGTACCATTCCATCTTTGATTAAACTTTAAATAGATATTGAGATTCCAACATCTATATTTTGATAAGAGGACAAACTATCCAAAGGTACAGTTTTGGGGAACTATGAGCTTTTGGTGATTTTTCAGGCCAGGCTAAACACCCATCTGTTATGGAGTGCTTAGGGATAACGAAGTCAATTCTGCCATAATCCCAGGAAACAGACTACAGAATCTGTCAGGCACCTTTCACAATGAATTCTTCTGTGAAATATTTCACACATTATTTACATGGCAGGAAAAGAAAATAACTTGTAAGTCCTTACTATTCTAAATGGAAAGAAAAACAAGTGCAGACCATAGATAATACTGGTTCTTCTTCATCAAGACTAAGCAATTTATTGTCCCCATGTTTCTTGGGTGGAAAAAGGGAAAATTACAAGTGGATTAGGAAAGCAAGCAAATTAAATGAAGTGCTATAAGTAGCACTCAGAAGGCAGGCCAATAATTTTGGCGTCAATATAGAGCATGTAACATTAAGCAGCAAATTACCAAACATTCTCTGCAGTCAGACTTTGATGTTGGAAGGTGGGGAGGCCCCCAAGTCATCTCATGTTGCCTCATTGCATTTCCTTTAGAGCATTCCCCATCCTTAGCACATCCTATTCCCTAAACCAGGAGCTACTTCTTCCCTCGGCTCTCCTTAGTGGGGTTTTGACATCTTCCCTCCTAATTTTAATTCTCTCCCTCTACTGAAATGTTTTCCCTCATTTTATTTTATCTGAAGGATGGAGACCGTCCCGACAGGTGGATATTCCCCAAGTCTCACAACTCTACTCAAACGGTCTCTTATCAGGGCGCCCCTGAGCAGTGAGAGCTCATAACTCATTTGAATGGGAAACAGTTGGGGGCTCGCCACACTTCATCCTGCGAGACTGTTGACACTGTTAGCAGCTGTCAGTGTCGCTCTCATTTTTACCAACTGGGAGCATATCAAAATGTTACATGCACATTCAGTGGTGTACTCTCTCCTATTTCGGTTTAATGGGAATTAAGCACACACATCAAGGGGAAAATACACTCCACAGTTGCTAAATATTTTACGTGTTCATTTTTTTTAAATTACTTGTTATAGGGGAAAAAAATAATCAAATTCAAGACACTCCAGGAAAAATAACATTCCCTTAAAACCAGCTAATACCAGTAACAGCATCATTTAACTATGCAAAACTTTATTCCACAGAGGGCAACTAAAATCACTGCACTGTACCATACTCTTAGTTTGGGGAAACACAAAACCTTACGTCAATTTCTTGGTAATCTAGACAAAATGATATTGCCAATCTCCATCCCATTCCCAACAAACAAGGGTCCACATTGCAAAACTGAAAACTTTTCTGGCAGATTCATTTTGGAGTCCAAGACTACAATAGCCATGGACTCTAGACACATGACCATACAGAAATGGAGAAATGTAGACAAACATTGAGATACCAGATCACTACTTGCTGAAAGATACAAAGTCTTGTCCTGAAAAGAAAGTGAGAGCTTCAATCTTAGATTAAACTACAATTTTTATGACACATTCATGTAAGCAACTGTCAGTTGAAAATTAAAGGACATGGGACATCACTTACACATGCACTCATATCAAGTGGTAGTAGCCACAACTTACGTATCTTGACTGCAGTTTCTGTTTCACATTTTGAAAATAAAGATACAACTCTTCGCTTCTGAAATCTTGGGTATCAGAAAACAGCCAGAATAAGTAAGTTACACAAGTTGTGCCATTATTTCACTGTTTATACTTGCATACGTGCTAGTGACAGGGAAAACCGTTTCATTGATGGATCATCCAGGCTCTGAGGTGACACTCAGCTCTGGAGTATTTAGATACTATGATTTAAGATGTCACCACTGGCAGCTGTCACCCACCTCTAAACTTAGCAGCAGCAGGAATAGTCTTGTGCCAGACCTTCAGCCGCTACAATTTACAGCATGACATATTTTCAAAACTACCTTCATCGCTTAGCCAATGCATCCAGGGCCCAGACTTACCCACCTGCCTGTGCTTTGCAGCAGCTGAACATATGGAGTTCACTTATTCTTGCTACCTTGCAAAGGAGGCAGTAGCCTTTGGCTGAGAAGTGTACAGACAGCTTCTGGTGACAGCAGCCCAACACATCAGCTCTAGGAATCCCACTGAGCAGTGGTATTATGAAGAACATTGCCAGCAGGTTGAGGGAGGTGGTCCTGCCCCTCTTCTCAGCCCTGGTGAGGCCTCATCTGCCGTGCTGTGTCCAGTTCTGGGCTCCTCAGTACAAGAGACACGTGGAACTCCTGGAGCAGGTCCAGCAGAGGGCCACAGGGATAATGAGGAGACTGGAGCATCTCTCTTCGGAGGAAAGGCTGAGGGAGAAGAGACAACTGAGAGGGGACCTCATCAATGTCTATAAGTATCTGAATGGAGGGTGTCAAGAGGATGCAACCAGGCTCTTCTCGGTGGTGCTGAACAACAGGACAAAAGGCAATGGGCAGAAACCGATGTACAAGAAGTTCCACTTGAATATGAGGAAGAACTTCTTTACTGTGCAGGTGACCACACAGTTTTGCTCAAGGAGGTTGTGGAGTCTCCCCTACTGGAGATATTTTCAAGACCTGTCTGGAAGCAATCCTGTGCAATGTGCTCTAGGATGACCCTGCTTCTGCAGGGAGTTTTTTTTTTTCTTTCCAAACTGACTGATTCTGTGATGTTGTGGCTACCACTACCACATTGCTCTTTGGATGCAGTCAGCACACATCCACATGTGGTGCAACCAGTCAGTTTGATAGTGCTCCAGGAGCAACTTCCTCACAGTTCTGGCACAACTAACGAATCCTCTTTTGGGACAGGCTGTATCACAAATGTTATTCTAGAGCATGAGCTCTCTCTAATCAGTCCATTTCAGTAGATCTCAACAGTCGCATTCATTTGCAATGCTTAAAAACTTAGATCTAAATAAAATAACTTACCATGGAGCACTGGGTGATCTATAAAATAACTTTGAAAGCTGAGACTGGCTATAAAATATGCATTCTGACATCTTGCAAGAATTGTTTCTGATAACACGCATGCAGGCACACTCAGTCAAAAAATAATATTTCATATCCCAAAGGACTGAAACCAAGTAAGCATGTTGTGTTCCTTTCTTCTGCAAATAATTCCTCTTCCTTCATCTCCTGTTCTCTGCTCCTCCTTTTCCAGCTTTTCCTCTCTGAAATTAAAATAACAGAAAAGAAAAAATAAGAAGGTTAAGCTCTGTTAGCTCTGAGTTTCTTAGCTACTACTAGTTTGCAAAGGTAAAAAAAAAAAAA
>NW_020955579.1:703072-723770 GCF_003031625.1 Empidonax traillii
AAAAAAAAAAAAAAAAAAAAAAAAAAAAAAAAAAAAAAAAAAAAAAAAAAAAAAAAAAAAAAAAAAAAAAAAAAAAAAAAAAAAAAAAAAAAAAAAAAAAAAAAAAAAAAAAAAAAAAAAAAAAAAAAAAAAAAAAAAAAAAAAAAAAAAAAAAAAAAAAAGCAGCTGTACTCACCAAGCAAACATCAGATCCAAATTAAAATACAGTCTTTGCAGTATTCAGCCTCAGCTTAAAGCATGGACTGATAAGGAACTCTATTGCCCTTACTATGAGCTCATATAGATGTGAGATGTACAAGTTTGAGAGAATACCTTAGTTTGATAGAATGAGATTGACCAAATACAGTCCTAGAAAAGACAATATAATCCAATCTAAAATAAGGACATTTACACAAATTTCTTTTACAAAGGCTCAAGCCAGAATTAACATAATAGAAAACACACACATTTCTTCACTACTTTTGACAGAAATAAAAGTTACTGCTGTTATTGGGCTCCAATACTTGGGGAGAGCAGCTACAGGAGGAAGGTGAAGAATATCTTGATAAATATCTAGACTAACCCAACAGACTGCACTTCAACCACAAAGCAGCATCTCTCAAATGCATTGCAACTTAATTTCTGCACTGTGGCTACGTATCTTTGTAATGCTGTAAAAGAAACCTATTTAAACCCAAGCAAACAGCTTTCTGTCACTTAGCCACCCAACAAGAGAAGAGTTAGTAATTGCTCTGGCTTTGGTTAGCTGCACAACTCTGACACAAATAGTATTGCCCCAAAGAGAACAAGGCAGCATGGCAAATAAATACCATCCTAGAGCTCTCACCTCCTAATCATGACCTCTTGTTTCCACAACAACCCCCCCTGGATGCTGCCACCTCTCACTGTGAAGACTGGTTATCCATCAGGTCTAGTTAAGTGCAGAGTTTCCCAGAAAGAAGGCACAAAACCAATATGGCAATTAGAGACCAATTAAGTTCATTAACACTGTTTACCTACAGGAGAAAGGAAAGCCTTAAATAATTAGCAGCAAGTTTATTTTTAAGAGTAAAAAAGCCTTTTGAAAACACTTTCTGAGTGACAATGTTTGTTTATAGACAGCCATCAAGGTATTATATTTTTCCATCCTCTCCTATCTTATTTCAGATGTTGGGAGAGCAACTGGTCATTCAAACTGTAATATGCTTGATTCAAACAAGGGAACCATTTTTCACAGTAGCAATGGTTTAGTGCTGTGATTTTTGACACTGATCATGAGCTGATTTTGGGTAACGATTACATACCTGCAATCCTGCTGAGAGTTGTGAATTATCAGCACCTCAGCAACAGAGACTATTAACCCTCTGTTCAGCTCCCCAAATAGAACGTGAGGGAAAATATTTCCCACCCTTTAGAAAGTGTCTTGTCAGTGTACTAGGAGTGTGTATACATTTTGTTATATCCCGCTGTTAGCTTGGCTTTACTGAGGAAAAATTCCTCTTCACAGAACAGAAGCCAGAGTCAAATATAAACTGCATCTATCTTGTGTGTAACTGTATATTGCCATGCACACTTTTCTTACCCTTTGCCCTTAGGGGGGTTGAGGACAGGAGAAGAGACCAGGTCTCATTAAGACTGTTCTGTCTCAGCTTTGCACATAAAAACCACCCAGAGAAGAAGCGTATGGTCCTTGCAGTTGGGAAAATGTATAGATTTTTGCTGTACTCACGTGAAAGAAATAAACACCATGAACATGGATAGGACTGAAATTTTTGAACTTAAGGAATACTGAACTGAATCTCATTAATTAGAATAGTTGTTAATGTTTACACTCTTCAAGAATCTCCTTTTGTCTTCTATGTTGAATTTGAAGAGCGGGATTGAATCTCTATGCCTCTGCTGCAAACCCTTCTTTTCTTTCCTAGTGTATTGAAATTTTATCGTCTAGAAGCTCTTCCCTCTGGGTCCACTGCCCTTCAAGTGATTCCCTTAAATACGCCAAGCATGACTAAAGGATCCCCAGACTTGAAAAGCCCATGCAACAGATACTTCTTTCAAAATGTGATCAGCAAGTGCTCTCATATAACAAAAAATGAAACTGACTAAATACAGACTTCATTTTGCTGTATAGTCAGAGTATTATGGAGTACGTGGGACAAATCTGGTCTCTGCCTCACATCAGTCCAACAGCGTATATGTTTTGCTCATGACTTCGAAGAAGTGTAAGACAGAAACTTGATTTCTTGTCCATATATCTTTATACATAGATGATTTGCCAACAGGGGATACATGATACCAGAATCGAGGAATCAGTTTCTTCCCAGTACCTTACATTGCCTGCAGTTTGTTTAAATTCTTCACAAAAACAGAATAATAGTGAAAACTGGTTGTGATAAGTGCTGACCTGATTTACTTTTTAAGTGCTTAAGATCTATCAGGTGCCTACGTTAAGGGGGATAAAAAAAAAGATAGACTTCAATTTTAGAGATGATGCAGATGAAGCAATTCTTCTAAAAGTCAGAGAACTTGCATACAGATTTCTCAGCTCAAGAATGAAGACCACATAACCAGTGTGCCTTTAGGGAAAGTGAATCACATAAATAATTACCTTATCTCTAATATAACTGTTTTGACTAATTTTGACGAGAGTGAACCTTTTTTCTTTTTTTTTTTTTTTGCCTTTTTCAACATGGAGAATATTTTGAGCTGTATTTGTTTTGCTTTCTAATACATTCATTAGTCTCAATATACTGATGGAAGAAATTAACAGACATTTTCATAGGTTTTTTAAAAGCTGAAAGTTTGATCTTACAACTTTGAAATGATAAATTAAACCTTTTGTAAAGAAAAATTCCTAGCCTTTTCTTATCCTCCCTTGGAATTTAAGGATATTAAATTAGTTAAAAGATGTTTCCCTAATTTACTTTAAGAATATATACATAGATATTTATAATATATAACAAAAATCTTTTTTAAAATATAAAATTTGGGGGACTTGCAGAACAAAATACTATTCTCAGCCTATTTTTGGATACATCTTCCTAGAATATCTACATGCTAAAAGAATGTGCAAAAAATCCTGGAAAATTAGACTTTTAAGTATTTTGAATTAAGAAGCATTTTACACCGTAAGGATAAAAAGACGGTACCCATGGATCTTGATGTATATTAGTTTCTGCACAATAAGGAATGACTTGAAAATTACTTGGTGTTTCCCAAATTCTGTTTAGATGAAAATCAACTATAGACAAGTTTTGTCTTAAACTTTTGTGAATTCACACAGAAAAGCTGCTACTTCTGAAAAGCTGCTGTCCTTTTTTTTTAATCAGAGATGTAAAAAACAGTGGTATAACAGGACCTAAATTGTCAAGATATGTACAGGCCAGACCTCCAACCAAATCCTTTCCACTTAAAATTGCTAACTGGAATGAAGTTCTGAACCTTGCTTCAAACACATCAGATCCATTTCATAGGAGCAATAAAGCATTGTCGTGCACCTCAGCTGATTTCAACAATCTTGTAGCACTCAGAAAACATGCACAGATGCTACACACATTAAATTGGTGTTCTGTAGGCTCAATTCGTTGCTCTTTCATAGGCCCTATCCACCATCTTTCAAGCAGTACTTCCTCAGTTTCTTCAGCTACCCAGAAGGAAGAAATATACTTCCCTTCAGGGATGGATGCTGTGTGGATAAATACACTACAGGTGCTCACCTACAAGAGAAATAGCACCACAAGGACAGATAATTGTGTCATCTGGCAAGCCACCCCTATTGCGGACACTGTAGCCTCCTCTATCCTGTTATACCCTGTGAACTTTGAGGTAGAAAGTAGTCTTGCTATTTTGAGGACAGAGCATCAAAGCCTGTGGGGTCAAGTTCTGCTAGAGTCAGAGCAAGCCCTACTGCACTATGCCAGCCACGGGTATTTGGGACATCAGTGTTCTTTCTAAATCATGACTATTACCAAAAGCCAACCAGGGCACAGGCAGAAGAGTAATTGAAAAAATTCTTGTCTAATATATGTTCTTTCCTCTTAGTTGTCTGGGTTGTCCTTCACTAGTAGGACTACAAGAATTTTTCTACATGGTCAGTGAGTTTACCAAGAAGGGCCAAAGTTCTGGGATTTTTTTATCAACCAACTTCACTCAAGTGACTGTGTGCACTAAAATTATTTTTGAGCCAACAGCTTGAATGGTCTTCATCTATTATTCTCATTCAATATGTCACTGACCTCAGTGTTTCCCGTAGATTTTTTTCTCCAGCATCTATTTCAATAATGCTTTTGGTCTAATATTGTGACTTTCCTACTTTCTTTGGTAATAGGACAAAACAGACATCAAGCTCTTAGGAGGCAGCTACGTATATCCTAGGATTATAATTTTTACATTTGAGATATTAAAGAGATTCCAGTCCCTAAAGATCATGGATATCTGTCACATTTGTGTGGGCAGATCAGAACCAGCCTTACACCAATCCTGATCTATAGCCATGCAAAACCAGAGCTGAGCATGAGTTAACTGCTTGGCTGCTCAAGCAGTTTTGTGAATACACTAGAAAATTCGCCTTTTGTATATACAGGAATCAAGTATCATCACCTTACAATGCAAACACAAAACAGGAGTAGTGTTCTTACCTGTAACATTTAAAGCCATTTTGAGGAACCACCCCCACCCCCCAGAAACGGGAAGTTACGCTTTGAAATCTAAGGGATTTTACAAGCACAGATGTTCTTATTGAGTTGCTTCATTTAAATTAATTTTAAAAACCCCTATAAGTGTGGAGCTGGCCACGGTGGAATTGGTAGGAAAAATACTTTTTGATGAAAATTATATAAAATAGAGAGAAAACCAGAGTATGAAAGGAGTTTGGGTTTGGCTTGCTGTTTCTAAGGTCCAGGTGAGTTTCGTTGCAAAGCTCAATGACCAGAGTCTTTTTGAAAAACCCACCTGCAAAGGAGAAATTCAATACCTTGTTCACATAAGTCTGTGTGCACAAGTTTCAATAATAGATAGTAGTGGTATTTTTCTTCAGTGTTTCTTCTGCTATCATAATTATGTCTCAACAAATATTTCACCAGAGAGTATAGACCTACTAAGCTTTTTTTTTTTTTCCAGTGTAGCATTTGCTTAAGCCTTAGAAAGCCCCCAAAATGGCTTAATTCCAACACTTAATATTGTGAGAACGATGAAGCAGAAACCTTATTCAGTGCTCTTACATTGAAATACATCCCCGATTAAGTGACCATCCCATTTAAGCAAAGTTTTCCTGAACCATCACTTAATGTAAACCAAATGTCTTCTGCAACTCCTTCCTACTACTGAAGCATTTTGACCCTTAGCCACCATATTAACACCTCTAATTGTAACTGACAGGGCAATTTCCTGGTTGCCATTGTGCGAGACACGCAGAGAACACTAGCCACAAGCAATTTATGACCTTTGACTGTCATATTAACTCTTTTAATTGTAACTGACAGGGCAGTTAGGCCAAAAAGTGTCCCAGCAAAGCAGTTCAGGCAGTTGTGAATGTCCCGCTAAAGCCAAGGAAGGAGTATACAGTCTTTAACGTGGAGGGACTGATGTGGGGAAAGAAGGGGAAACAACAGAGGCTGGACAATCAAGCTCCCTCTACAATCATCACTGAGTATTTTTTGCTTCAATTTACCTTTGCATTCTCTGTTAAAAAACAGAACAACTTTTACTGAACGCATGGAATTTAGTTTTAACTTTTGAAGTTACAATTTTGAGTGAAAAATGTTTTCAGTATTCCTGCTCCCAGTGACATAATTTTTAATTAATTTCAAGTTCTTTGCTAAAAAAGACAGTTGATCTGTATTTTGTGTTAGAAAATGTAAATGTTTTTAAATTGTTTAAATAAAAACAATTATCTAGAATCTTAGAAATTATATAAAGTTAATGCAGCTCTGCTCAACAGCCACTGAAGTATGCTATAACATGAGACTAAATAAGCAAAAGGTTATCTCAAGTGGAAGAGAGGAGAGTGCTACAAATGACTTATACTCACTTCTGGTAAACTGGCCTCTAGAGGGTGAAAAACTGTGCTCACAAACATTTTAGCAGGTCTGATATCATTCAGCAGCAGGTGAGGGCACTAATCAGGTGCTAGGATGCTAGAAAGATTCTCTCGTTTATTATTTATATTTTAGTCCTACGTGCTTAAATGCTGATCATTAAATTTGAATATTTGGTCATATTTGTTTGATCTGCCCTATGGGTGGGTCATTCAGCTAAAGTAAAGATACAGGATAGTTTCTTATTGCAATCCATCAATCCTTTTTCCTTCAAATGAAGAAATAAAGCACTAGGGTTAGCTTGAAATTTAAACAAAGCCTGTAAGAATATTATAGAACCTATCTTCAGTTTTATATACCATGTCAAACAACTTCTATTAAATTCCAATCACTTTCTAACTGTCCAAGATTTCCCTTCCCACTGAGTCCCTCAAGAGAAAAGGGAGAAATTCACATCAAATCTAGAAAAAACTGAATGACCAGTCATACCAAACACAGAAAGGTAGAACATAGAGGAGCTGAAAGAGATCTTAGTCCAGGAGTGCATTTTCACAAATGCCTCTTTTGACAGCAAAGCTAGCTTACACCCCCTACTATCATCATCTTGTTCACAGAGCAACCCTACAAAAAACATGTCAGCTTAGCTGAGAATGAAATTACACATTATAGACAACATAATACCTTGTAGACACCAGTACAGGAAGATCTTCCTTCCCTTCTTACTTTCAACTACCGTTCCTCCTCCAGGCTTGACCTGACCCTTCCCATGTGCCAGCAGGAGCATGTCTCTGCTGAGCCAATTCAGCTCACTTCCCCCTGCAAGAGCACAGACACTTTTTCGTGGGATTAATTTTCTGCCAGTTTAGTGAGTTGAATCAGCTCAAGTTCCTCGAAGAGGGGGAGGGCTGCATGGCCATCAGAGGGGAGAGGAGGGAAGGAGGGATACAAGCTCTCCTTTTTGAAGGCACTGCAACAGATTTAGGGCTAACCAAGCTCATAAAATAACACGCAACATCCCCCTGAACGGCAGTTACAGAGAGAGCACTGCCAAGAAAAGACATACATAGCACTGCATCCTCAGTTAGGGTATGTTTCATTGTTATTGCTAATAGATTTTATATGTTATCTTAACACTGACATAAGCGTAATTAAGTATTTTTATTATTATTTTTAAAGTATCCAAGTAACAAAGGAGCCTGTCTTATTTTTAGAAATGCCTTATGATGATCTTTACAGCAACATACAATCCTTCTGTGACTCCTTCTAATGGGTCTTCAGTGCCCTTGAACATGTTTACCCTCTCAGAAGTGATCATAAATGAGAAGTGGATTTGTGCTCTTTCAAACCTCTTGACATAAAGAGACCCAGACTGTCTACTGCAGACCTTCAGCTTAATGTTGCTTTCTAGATATCTGTTCATGGTTTAAAATACATTGGTTTATTTTAAAAATCATTTAGACTACATAATATCATGAATACAGTTAAATGAGCCAGAAAACATTGTAGTAACATAAGAGAAAAGACATTTATTAGGACTGCTTCTTCTTGACGTTATCAGTTTTGATCTAATTCCTACTGTTGACATTCAGGTGCTTCCACTCTGTCATTTCAGGATAAATGGGATGTTGGCACATGAGCTCTGTGCTCAGGCCACTTTTAAACAGCAAGGTTTTGCACTGTGCACCTTCTAAACAATGGTTAGAACTGGGGAAAAGTAAAAAATTCACATCTTTTCCAACTTACACACTGATAAGACCAGAGTTTTCATCCATGTAGCATGAAAATTAGCCATAAACTATGTAGGGAAGACCAAAAACTCTTAAAAATATGTGTGTGTGTGTGTATATATATATTAAAACAAATTACAAGCATAAAAGAATTTGAGGGGAGGATAAACACAAATAGTCATGTGCTACTGAAGGCTTTGCTATGATCAGAGAAAACAAATAACAAGGAAGCCTTCATCATTTATAACATTTTCTGAAATATACTTATCAGTAAAACTATATGCCCCTACCTACCTTGCTTTAAATCGTTTCAGTTGAGCTCCCTCTGGATACAAATACCACTTTCTAAAAATGCCATTAAAAAATATCCCACTTTGTCTTTCTATTGTTAGCAAAATAGACTATCAAATTAGAAAAAGGAAGGAAATAATGATAAAATAAATCGGGAAGAAAAGTACTATTTTTCACCTTTCTCTGTTCTTTCTTATTAGCCAAAATCATCTGTTCTGCTGCTTGTATTTAGACACATAAAATCTGCAAATAGGCTCCTAGTTTTCTGATTGCCATATGAATGTGTGATAGCAACTTAATTAAGAAATTAATAGCACTTCTAAAAAAAATTCTTAGGAACCTAAACCTGATTCAAGCCCCTAATGCCAGGCAAATCTTCTGTCTTTTCATTATTGTAAGAGAACATAAACAAACTATTACACACAGCTGTTTGACAGGACCATACTCTAAATTGCTACCTGCTTAATAAGCCTCTATGGAGATCCTAAGCTGTTTCAGATGAGAGTAGATGTTTGATCAGATGCACGAAGGTTATTTTAAGTAAGCGTGCAACTATCTTGTCTGGTCTTTCAACAGCTAGATACTTCTACAAAGATCCATGGGAATAGGGGGAATTCTACCTTAGTAGACTTTGCAAGTGTCCTGGAGGACTTGCTAAGAATGCTAAATAAACAAGGTCTCCCTTTCCACCCAGCCACAAAGAGCTAACAAGCCCCCGCGCCCCCCTCCCTGTCCTCCGGCGGGCTGTACCTCCCACTGGCAGCCCACACTCATCAATACACAGGAGCCCCAGATATCACACACCAGACCCTGCTGTGATGAGCAAACACCAATCAACAGCCCCATTAGCCTCCAGAGGACAGTCTGGTTTGTTTACAGTAAATACTAGAGCACTGCCAGTGGAGGGCTGCACAGGAAATGCTGAGGAGGCTTTTCCCTCTTCTGTTTCAGGGACATTTGGAAGTTCGGGGATTGCGTGCAGGGCAGTCTTGGGTGTTGCTTTCTCCTTTTTTTTTCTTAAAAAAACAAAACAAAACAAAACAAAACAAAACAAAACAAAACACTGATGTAAATGCAACCATTTAAAATTGAAAGCAATTTAGGTTTTGGGGTTTTGTTTTTTTTTTTTTCTTTTGTTAAAGAGCCTTCAGTCAAAATGACTACGTTTTCAAAAGCAAGTAAATGCTGATGAACAACATTTAAAACATTTTACACGGGATTATCAAGGGAGAGTGCTAACCTTCATTAACTAACCATTACCCAGCTTTATGCAGATGTTTGGTATTGTTCTCCCAGCCCTTCAACACTTTGCTGTAACATGTACTAAGCGCACCGGAATCACCAAGTTCTGCATCTAGAGCTGGCAGCCAGTGGAAGGGATTTAAGTGAATGCTGTAGCTTATGGAAAAGAGTAAGACGTTGGGAGAGGTTTAGGGGGAAGATCCAAGAAAGTCTGAAATCCACTCTGAGCGTTGTTACCAGCTTACCAGCACACTAGGGTGAGTGCTTCTCTCGGAGACACTTGGGGGGAAAGATTGCTTCCTGCTCTGCATACGCTTTGCATACAGCCCAGTGACTGCTCTGTTTGGAGACTGGATTCGCTTCTGACCCTTTGTTAACAAAGACAATATAATTTATTATTCATACATATCTGTAGTCGAAAGACGTGCACTGCAAGTAGCTGATCTCATTCTTTGCTCAAGCAACACGTGACTGGGACAGTAGTCCAAATGTTGCTCTTTTTCTTGGGAGCAGAGGTTGAATTTAGGATAGGAAAGTCTGAGTGCCTGGCAGAAATTAACTTGAGCTTGAGTGCGGGGGGAGAACTGAGTTTCTTCTCTTGTGGGGGTACAAGCTGTAAAACAGTAGTTGAAGGATGACTACTAAACAAATATCTAGAATGGCTATGTACATGGCAAAAGGGAAGGAGAAATTATTAGTTAGGGCAGTGGAATGCATCTGTACATTTCATTAGTAATTTTTTAGAATAAAGAACCAGCAAATAATTTCTGCAAAATGCCCATCACATGTCATATTTATCTTACTAATACATTAACAAAATTCTTCCTAGCATGGCTCAATGAAGTTTCTATACAGGACATGCATTTTTCTTCAGAAATCCCTAAAAGCTTTGAATCAACTGCCAGGTATGTTTGCAACACTTCAGATGAGCCCCACTCATCACCTCAGAAAGGAGGGGCAGTCGGGGGGGAGAAGTCTGTTTTGACAGTTAACCAAACAACAAATAACATGTCAGCAGCTACATGACCACAGCATTCGGGCGTTGAATATAACTGAGCAAAAGCATGCGAATTTCAAAACTAATTTGCAAAATCTCTCAACTTTGTGGTATATATTTCTCTCTGTAACCCAATTGCTGGACACTTTTCCAAGTAACATTTATAATGCATTAAACCCCCTGTATGCCTCGGTACACCAACAGAAGCATTTTCAAGACAGTGGTATAATGATGGCACAAATGTTACATGGTAAAATGTTTATAGAAACTAAGTTGAAAGTGCTTCTCAGTGGTTACACCTCTTCATCCACCCTTCCATTAATTTAATTAAGCTAACTCACAGGTTTACAAGCCTGGGGGACCTAGAGAACTTGATCTGAGAAGAAAAATAAAGGGTTTAATAACCAGGCCAGGTTTTCCAAGTTGTCATGGCTCTAGTGTTTATAACCTGCACAATTATATAAACCCAAACTTCCATTACTTGCCCGAGAGTCTCAGATCAATATTATAGATAAAGGTAAAGCTTAAGGTAAACGATTACCCTATAAGATGATGGGAATAGTAATTTTAGTGAACATCAAACACATTAGGATACAGTAAACTTGCACAGACATAATAAATTCATCAGCTATTTCTGCTGATTGATTTGTATTCCAGTTTAATTAGCCATGAAAGAGTCAATTTTTTTTTTCTGAAACCTTCCCTCCCCCCCCTTTTTTGTTACAGATCACTGCCACAAAGGATAATCCCTAGCTGTCAAGTTAAGGAAATTTAAAAGGTAGGTTCTAAAAAAAAAAATCGCTACCAGTCATGAATTAATTTTCATATAGACCAGTTATACTTATTTCACCATGACTTTGGTTGGAAAATCACATCTGAAAATAAACTGATGCCCTTAAACTACTGTTCTAAAATTGGCTTTAGAATACTTTGAAAGCAGAGTAGCTTGATATAGTGGAAATAACGACATGTAGGAAGGCAGAGGTTCTGTGAAGCGGCACAAAACCTATAATCTTGTTGTTGCTTAACTTTCAGCAAACAACTTTAAATAACACAAAATGAGCACTTCAGATCTGTATGGTGTAAGAAAGGACAAAAGTATTTGTCATAGAGAGGATACTTCATTCCTGAAAAATAAATAAATAAATGAACTAATGCCATGAATGTGTTCAGAAAAGTCACAAAGAATATCCATGTTTGGTTTAACTTGCCACTATAAAAGAAGAGTCAGGGAACAATAGTGAGGTCCAGCTGTTGTTTTTCTTGAAGAAGTCCCAGCTCCTCATGCAGAGAAACTACACTTGAGATGAGCTGGCTGAGACAAATGTTCTGTCTACACTTTAAATGGCAGCTGGTTATTAAATGACTCCCAATAGGACGAACACTTGCTATTGACAGTAAGGTAATATAAGGACCATGCAGTGCAATCAGGATGGGAATGTGAATGAAAAATCTTTAATCTGAAATTACAGCTGTCAGGGCTATATTATAAAACATGAAAGTTGCATCTGCACTTAGAATTAATGTGTCCCAAAAGCCAAGTTTCTCATAAAGGGCATCTTGCAGATACATCTTTTATAAATAGACTTCTGGTCTTTCGTAAATCAAACCGAACTGTAGCCTATACTAAGGAATTAAAAGGGTCACCTCTTCTGGGGTTGGTATTTGTTGAACAGTATTTGGTAAAAATGAACATTGATTTACAAAGTCCAGTGGACAGTGGTAGTAGTATTACTTTATAATGATATTCACTGACTCCAATGTGTCAAACAAATTACTTCAGTTCTTTTATTATCAGCTTCCATGTGCAAAAGCATCTTTTTCAAAATAAGGAAGCATTTTCAAACGAGCCACTATTTAACAATCTGAGTTAACAGAGCGTTGAACAAACAAATATAGTACTTTTTATTTGCACATAGTTCAGATAAATGGGCTAAGCTCCCTGTGCAGGCATGCTAAGCCTAGTTTGATGGAGCCAGTTTAAGATAAGACATATGGCAAAATTAGTTACCTGTTCTATTCCATGACCCCAGAGCTCACAAGGATCACTTCAGTTCACTTCCCATGAAAGGCCAGAGCTGTTTTCATAGGCTGAATCTTTGCATACATTTTGTGACAGCTCATCTTGTGATCACAAATTAGTCATATTTCTGCAATTAGTGATACCTGTGTTTTGACCATTTCAGTCTGCCAATATGAAAAGATCCTCCAAAATGAAATTGTCACTCAGAAATTCTTTAAGGTTTTTTTAGAAATAAAACCACCTTTGATACTAATCCAGTGTATACAGTAACAGGTATTCATCTAGGAATATTAGCTACAGCTAACAAAACCTTTAAAACCAATAACCATAATGATGTATTTTATGAAAAAGATGTATGCACATTTGTATAGTCTTCATACAGGTGAATTTTTAAACAAAACTCACTAAAAAATATAGGCCTAAAAGTAGAATTTCAGTGTATCTGTATTCTGAACTTCTGGACTGGGGTTTGGGCAATGGTTAGGTGGAGAATGAGAGATCACGAGTTTTCTGGTCCCTCTAATCTCATTAACCAAGTCTTCCAGACTCAAGTCTAAACATTTTGCTCAGCTTCCACCTAAAAGCCAATTTATTACCATTTAAGTTCTTCTTGCCTTCTTATGCCCCACCTAAAGTTCTGTCAAGATGCAAGAGCTAAATCCCCTGCACAGAATTTGCTTCTTCCCCTGGAAGGAGTCAGCATACTGCATGCCAGTGTTAACAGGTCATTGGGTAATTGAGATTAAACAAAACAGAATAACATTTCATTGGTGATACATTACAAATCACCAATAAAAATTAAGATCAGCTATACGTATCATGAAGGGAATTTACCAAAGAAATTAATTTACTTTGCATAAACAGTTCTTTGCACTCAGATGCAATGTACATGTTTTCTTCCCTCAGTAGGAATACAGTGAATACTTCAGGAGCAAATGATGAACTCTTAGAATGTAATTGCAGAAGTCAATTGCCTGGTTGCAAACCAAGAGGTCTGCCATTTCTGTTATATAATAACCAAAATCAGGTTCTCTAAGCCCAAATGTGATGATTAATAGAAATAATTAAAACATTTATAGAATAGTGAATTAAAATAGTCCTCCATGATTAATATGAGTAGTCATATCATTCTGAAATTAACTCTAAATTCAATTAAGAGCTTTTTTTCTCCTATGCCTCACTGCATTCAGAAGGTTACTTACATGTTTTCTGCCATCAGTCAGAAATCTCAAGCCTTTAGAATGTGGAAAACAAATTTCTGGAAAAAGACCCTGAAAGAAACAGACAACTGAAAGCTCAAAAATTACATTTTTCAGAAGTTAATTTGCTCATACATTTTCAAAGCTGCAGTATTTTTCTCTTCACATTCCAAAGTATTTTATAGTGTCTCTCAGCTTTGTTAAATTCATTACATTTCATCCTTGAAGTGTCTCAGACCAAGGTGTTGATTTCTCCTTAGGTATCAGCTGAAAAGGGCATCACCATCTGTGCTGCAGGCACATATAATCATTTTCATTTGTCTCATATTTCTCTGATAACTCTCCCTGAGTGTTGTCAAATACTAGAGTAACTCAGTCTACAATAATGTGGAACAACACCTGTGAATCTAACTTTGAAGGGAGAAATCATATTTGGTAAAGAAATTAGGATGCCTTAGAAACACAAAGAAACAGTTTCAGGCTTATGATAGAGATTAAGAGAGATCAGTGAAGAAAGAAAAAATATTTTTAAGGGTTCCAACAAAACAAATGAAGATATTAAGCTCTCAAAGACAGTAAAATAATACAATCCTCCTAAAAACAGATAAAAAAATTCAATATGAATTCATTGTTTAGTCACTTCCCTATGAAAAATGGCTGAGGAAACCAACAAAGACACTAATTCATTATCAAATCTCTGGGTATGAATTTATCCAAGGATAGGCAGCCCTGAGCATCCTTCCTATTTACAGCGAAAAGAGAAAATCCACAAAATTGAAGATGAAAAGCAGAGAAGGCACATGTGCGTTTGAGTTTTGTTACCTCGCCCATTTATTTGTCTTATCTATCTGGGAGGTCTTGTCTTTTAAAGATTTTAAGCTCTTAAGAGTGGAGACCATCATTAGCTTATATGTTTGCTTAGTGTCTAGCATAGGACAGTAAGACTGGCTGACAGCTCTAGGCCACATATACAATTAGGATTTAAATAAGGAGTCAATTTGGATTTTTAACCAGACTCATATGAAAGGGCTCTGCAGCAGTCAGGAATCTATAACAGATATGGAAGCAAAGACAGAGTCTTTCATAATTTTGGAATAGCTTATAAATGATTTGCAATAACAGGGAGAAAAAATTGCAACAGAAAAGGCCTTAAGACAGCTAAAACAAACAAACAAAAATCTTGAAGCTCTGTGAATGAATCAGGTTTTTTTCACAGGGCTAGTTTCTTTGGTTCACAAGCACAGAAGCATTCAGCATGGTCAGAAATCCATGAAGCAACTAAATAAAAAGATAGTGCTATTTTCTTAGGAGGAGCAACAACTCTAGCTGAAAATTAAAAATCTTATACATATGGAAAAACCCAACACCGAACAGCCAAAACCTACAGGCTGTAGCCTCGTGTATCTCCGTTAAAGCAGAATTAATATATTAGATCATGGAGTCCAGCCTTGCACTGCATATGCCCTTTCTGAGACACTCTGTGAATGCTGCGTTAGGCCATAGGTCATGTTTTCAAGGCTTCGTGCCATTGCTCCATTTAGATGATGATGAAGCTTTCCTCTACCAACATTTTAAGAGCTATATTTATCTTCCAAGAACTTTGAAGCACAAAGAGAAAGGCGTGTTACTAATTTGTAAATATTTCCACAGTAGTGTGTGTATCAGAGCGCTTCCAACCAGTAGCAGTCCCACATGCATTTAAGATGTCAGGCAAATCTCTCCAAGTACCCAGTCATACTTGAATATTCTCTATACCTCTGGAGGCAAAACTGCAGGCAGTTTTTTTATGCTCTGTAACAAATGCTGTAACAGTTGAAATATCAAAGTGCCCTTTGTATCTCTGACATAGTTTCTTTGGACGCTATATTTCCCACTCAAACAAGTGGTCATGTTAATCATAAAACAAGGAAGGCTCAGAAGTCCCACAGTAGGAAATGTGGCAGGCAAATTACAAAGCAAATGCAAACAAGTTCTGCCCGGTCTTCACCTTAAGGCTGGCTGTTGTCTAGTAGTAGATGTTTCAGCCAATCTCTGACTTGAGGAAGAGGCAAGAAACAGAAGAGAGGCAGGAGCAAGAGCTGATGGCCCAGGGATGAGCATGGCATTGTACCACTCACTGAATGAAAAAATCCAGACAATTTCTAAATGAATTAGTTTGATGAAATTAAATTCCTTGTGAATCAAGAGGTGCATCCTCAAAATGAGATCTGGTTCTGAAATAAAGTATATGAATACAACAGAATAAATTTTGCCACGATAAGTTTGGACTTTGAGGATGAACCTCCAGCCAGAGAATACATTATTTCCTGCCTTACTCATGTTATCCTTTTTGTCCAGGAAAATAAGTCTGCATTTAAGTAATACTGCACAATTCTGGCAAGAAGTACTTCCTAAAAGAACAGATTTTCATCTATAAAGAGCTTTTATTATTCTTCAAGGTGAACATTTTTGAAACAATTTTTCCAACATTTCCTTAGTCTTAGACTAAATAAGTCAAAAGCTAAAATATTTAGCACACCTGGAAAACCTGCAGCTCTTAAATCTGGCAGCCTGTCCCCGGCATCTTCTTTTTCTTCCTTGACCACAGTGCAAGCAGGAACAGAGGCTGCAGCTGGCATCATGCAAAGGCATTGCCCAGCGCCTGCCGGCTCTGGAACTGTTCAGAACCTTCAGAGAACACCAGCCAGGCAATTTTTTTTTCTGTAAAATCAGATTCCAAGAGTGTTCAGTATGGGATTCCCTGGCTCCAAGCACTGTCAGGGAAAAAAGGAAAGCAGTTGTTGCACTTGCAGAGGAGTCCAGATGGGCGGTGTAGTGGCAGCTCAGCAGGTACATTTTGGAAAGGGAAACAGGGCTTCATTTTCCCCCTTTCCCTTCTCCTGCTGTTCAAGAGACAGTCACATGAAAGAATAGGAGGAAGGGCTGCCAGGGCAGAACAGGAGAGGGAAGACGACACCACGGTTTTGCTTCAGATATTTTAAAAATGACCTGTTTGAGAAAAGAGTTCCTTCTTGGACTGATACTTATAAACAAAGTTGTGCAGCCCTGCCTGGCGCACTAACCGTATTTGCCACACTGGCATATATTGCATTTACAAAGTAATTGTTATGGATATCTTTTTCCGAGAAAAGTATGCCAAAAATCTTAAATACATTAAATGTCATTTTACTGTGAAGCAAGTTAATCTTGGGAAGTTACTGTTATTGTTTCAATTATATGAAACAAACTACTGTATGGAACTAAATAACCAAGAAAATCAATTACAATCTAATCAATACAATCAAATTTGTATTACAGTTCATACTTTAAGTCACAAAATGTTCTCATCTGGGCTTCAGCTCATTTTTTAAAAAGGGTTGACATGGCATAGTGTCTTGTATTTGAAAGCTATCTTTTGCTGTTAATTTGCTTTGAACAAACAAGCAAAAATGAAGAAAATAAAGAGGAAGTTCTTGTTCATGCTTCTCCCACACATTTTCAGCTGTGTGTGCAAGCAGTTAAAACATGCAAATGCAGTTTGGAGGAAATTCGACATCTCTATTATAGATGAAAGGTAAACAAAAGCAGATGAAGGATTAGTGCAATTCCAAATTTAAGATATTGCTCTCAGTGACTTATAATAAAGTGGTGTTGCATACGGTGGCATGTTTTAGATGACATTTCAATTGTACAAGCAATTTGCATTCTATCTGACATTAAATAACGTTCTCATTATTATGAATTCTGGCAGCATCCCTGTCTCCACAGCATAAAGATATGAACTACGAGGCACATCTTAATGAAGGGAGTAAGTTTTCCTGTCAATCTGAAATGCAAGACAAGGCTGTACCTGGGCTAAACCTCCAGTAACATTATTGTGAGTTGCCCACTTCTGACATAGTACAAATCTTCAGCTAAAGCATTCTTCTTATTAAATAAAGATCTATAACTGAACACATGTATCTGTAATATCACTACAATCCAAAGAAAATTAAAAGACAGATTATGTCCAGGATATTACATGCACCACCACAGAGCACTGCGAGAATCTGGTATGATCCTGTTGCTAAGATACCTGGCTAATGCCACGGAAACAAGCCCTTCGTACTAATCTAGCACAATCCATGCATGCTTCCACATATTTTGGCAGGGGAAAGTAGGAGTCCACTGACAATGGCTTGGGATATTGCTAGCCAGCGCTCCTGAATTTATACATTTTTTATCTCTTGCTGGTAAGCTTCAGCAATCTGAGTGAAATAAGAAATGTAACACTCTGTTAATGGCATTTGGTTGCTTTATGCCATTTAAAACAAGTAAGATTACTTTTTATCCTCCTACATAGTCAATAAAAGTTGCTTAAAAAGGTAATTATTTAAGTGCTTTTGGTTGCAAAATTGCGGTGCTCCCAAAAATGACTGCCCTTAATCTTTGTGATTTATACTGTAATATGCACATAAATGACTATCTGCATTTTCTGTCTCCATTGCTGTCTTCAAGGAGACTCTAACAGTTTCCTCGGGTGCATACTGAATAAGCAATCAGAAGAAGTGCAATTATTTTAACACAAATAACTCACAAGTCTGTACTATTTAAATCTGCTTTGCAACTCTAAGCCCATCAATAGCTCTTTGCCCAATAGACTGAAAAAAGAGTGAGGAAAAATGGAAAAAAAACAAAAACCAAACCCAAACAAACCTAGTCATTCCATGATGCGTGTAAAAATCTTACATGAAAGAAAACTGCTTCATCAAACAGCCCAGCTAGACTGCAAACTTATGGTCAAGCAATGTAAGAGTTACACCCATCCTTTTTAAATATAAAACAGACGAGTCTTCACTGATAAAAAGGTACACTAATAAAATGTCCCTACTGTAACTTCAACAAGAATTTAAAAAAAGAGAATGTAAACACATCCTTTTTGCAATGTGATCTCTCCTAAGCATCAGTGACAGTAGCTCTGCTGAGCCCAAGTTATGATAACAATAACTTTTGCAGATGTTCTTAGCTGTCAAGTATTATTCACTGAAATGTCAGAAGATGTGATAAAAAGTAAAAACAGAAGAATTTCTCTGTAGTAATCAGTTGAAGTCGAGAAGGCAGAGGTCACACATTAATCTCTAACTATAAAATAGTGAGCTGTAAAGGAATAATGGAGATATTATATTAAAACAAACACACAATTGTGCATGCCTACATGTACGTTAATATGTGAAAGATGATTATTTTTCTAACCTACATTCACTTCCAATTCATTCACAATACAGACACAATGTTTGTTTTTTTCTGAAGGGAACAAGTGTACCTCAGATTGCAGCACCTAGAAATTCTGTTTGGTTTATTAACTTTAATTTTTTTTTTCATATTTTCAGTTGTATTCCACTCTACAGACTCCCAAGGTCAGTTTGCAAGCTTCCTCTGGCAAGGGACCTTATGGATTCCCAAGATCATTTTTAGGGTTATGATGCCTGCATGTCATGTTGTACCCTTTACTACTACTGGAAACAAAGATTACTCTTACTGAAACAGGCTGTATGAGATGCAAAAACCCTGATGTATGGACAAATGGCCCTTCCTTTATTCAGAATGCTTTTGTATCTCTTGAAGTTCTTTGGGACATTTTTTGTAGTAAAACTATTTCTGAATACCTACCTTAGGGCAGCATAGAAGAGTAACTGTTATAAAACAGGAGCTTGCTCATGACAAAGAAGAAATAAATCAATAACAGGTGCAAGTATCTCAGAAACAGTTACTTCAACATAAATTGTCCCTGTAAGAAGGACAGAAAAATGTTTTTACAAACCTTTTACTTTTTTCAATTCTCACTGGAATCCAAGTCAGAAGAGAAAATGGCTGTTTGCTTAGAATAAAGTGTCTGAGCTATCTGTGTGAACCTGACTGTAATGGCAAAGGATGGTGTGGATCAATATCCATCTTCTTCATTCCTGAAGTAATAACTTTCAATAGGAAAATCTATTTACTTTTACTTACCTTTATTTTATTTCATTTTGCTTTAAAGAAGTCCATTCCAGAGGGAGGGTTTAGATTGCAAACAGCAGTTAACAAACTGATGATTTAACTAAGGACAATAGGCCGGTAGGCATGTTATCATTCTCTATAGCCATTGGTTAGGGTTAAGAAGATACACATTTACTTGGAAAATTTCTTTATTATATAAGCAATCAGTATTACAAGCCATTTAACACATACAACCTCCCTATGTATAGTGCATATTGGAAAGGTCAATCAGAACCAAAGGGTAATTTGTCTAATCCTTATTTACAACAAGCGCAGAACTGGCCAAGCCTCTCTCCTGCACAAGCAAATGCTCCCAAGAACGACATGCCCCCCAAATGGCTCCCTTTCCAGACTCATACCCATGGCAGCCTATCTGACCTCGGGCCCTGACACACACTTTTCCTGGGAGCTGCTGGCCACCAAAGTCAGCTTGTATTATCATTCAAGAGAAAGTCTGCTGTGTGTAACTGGCCAGTGTGAAGTCACTTTTTCCTCTGTTAAAAAGCAGGGATGAATCCCATGGCTCCTCTGGACAAACTTCTTAGGTCTACATATTTTCTAAAAAGGCAAATGAAACTGAACAGGAGGAGGAGGAGAGAAAGACAAAGCAAACTTGTGTATTTTCCAGTTAAATGAACTCACTTCCAATAAATTTGCATTTTCAAGATAAATCATATGGTTGATACGGCTTTTAATGTTCTATTATTTGTATCAAACAAAACATTTATTTATGTTTTCCAGAAATAAAACAAAAGTTTGTGGCAGTGCTTTTGGTAACACCTGATATTTTCTATTAGGGGGTTTATTTTTGGGAGGGTTATTTTAATTATGCACCAAAACAGCGTGTCAGATAGCACAGCATCTTTCTAGCAAATATTATTTTCAAGCTTCATTATCTAGAGCACAGTGAAAGGCTTACTCATTTTAAATTCAGTTGAGAAGCTGAAGCTCATTAGGAATTTAAAATATTTAAAAGTACATTTGTGTTTTCTGCAGTCACTGCTTTCCCTCCCTACTGCTAAAATCACCTAAACCAAAATTAAATCAAAACTGCAATTTACCCCTTGCTTAATATTAAGAAACCATCTGTCTTTCCATAATACAAATTTTTGTGACTGTGGTAGAAACAGCATCCCTCACTATTCACAAGCATGTCAATATTGAAGTAAAAAAAAAAAAAAAAAAAAAAAAAAAAAAAAAAAAAAAAAAAA